>NC_133658.1:406103987-406403987 GCF_037893015.1 Macrotis lagotis | reverse complement strand
ACTGGATAGCAGTCTCACAGATAATCCTAAGTATCCATCACCTCTGGCTAATTATATTCTCTCTAATAGAGTTACAGTTCTCAAGAGTTATGAGAATCTTTCTCCCAGGTGGGGATAGAGCTATTTTTGTCTTATTGCATAGCAGTTGTTTTATTCTTTACCCTTTTATATTTTTTTTACCTTTTCAGGTGTCTCTTGAACTTCCTGTTTGGTGTCCAAATTTTCTATTTGGCTCTGGCCTTTTCATCAGGAAATGTTGGAAGTCTCCTATTTCATTAGATATCCAGCTTTTACCCTGGAAAAGAAGGCTCAGCTTTACTGGGTAATGGATTCTTGGTTGCATTCCAAGCTCCTTTGCTCTTTGGAATAGCTCATTCAAGGCCCTTTGATCCCTTAATGTTGATGCAGCCATGTCCTTCATAATCGTTCATGTGGCTCCTATGTATTTAAATTGTTTTATTCATGCTGCTTGCAGGATTTTCCTCTTTTATCTGATAGTTCTGGAATTTGGCCACAACATTTCTTGGTGTTTTCATTTTAGGATCTCTTTCTGGAGGGGATCAATTTATTCTTTCAATAACTATTTTGCCCTCTCGTTTCATCATATCAGGGTAATTTCCCATCACTTAATCCTGTAATGTTAAATCCAGGGTTTTTTTCTCCTCAATGCTTTCAGGAAAGCCTATAATTCTCAGGTTGTCCCTTCTCGATCTATTTTCAAGGTCAGTGGTTTTGCTGATGAGGTATTTTACATTTTCTTCTATTTTTTTTATCTCTTTATTTTTTTTAACAGAATCTTGTTGTCTCTTGAAATCATTAGTTTCCACCTATTCCATTCTTTTTTAGAGAAAAATTTTCTTCATTTACCTTTTGCAATTCTTTTTTCAATTGATCAATTCTAATTTTTAGAGTTTTCCATTTATCCAAGTGTTTTTTTGAGCTTTGAGGCAATTATTTTCTTTTTGCATTTGCCCAATTGAGAATCTGAGAGAATTATTCTCATTTTGTATTTGTACATTTCTATTTTCCAAAGATTTGTTTTCTTGTTGCAAGGCATTAATCTTCTCTTGGGTTACTTTTCCCAAATTTTCCAGTTGATTTTTAAACTCCTTCCTGATTTCTTCAAGTAAGTCTTGCTGGGCTGGAGAACAATTCTTATTTTCCTCAGAAGTGCTAGATCTCTCTGGGTTAGAATCTATTTCTTCTTAATATTTCTACATGGGCCCCCATTTCTGCTGACCTTTCTTCATTTTCCTAGGATCTTGTGGTGGGGGGGAGGGCTGGCTCTCAGAGGTTTGTTTTTTTAAACCCTAGACACTTTGTTCATTTGGCTTAGTAAGTCCAAGTGGACCAGCCTGGAGGAGGTGCTGCCTGCTTTCTCTGGAGTATTTGAAGCCCTCTCCCTGGTCCTGGAAGGAGTAAGGAGGGAATGAGGAGGGGCAGCAGGGTCTGAGTTGACCTTAAACAATTGGCCTTGGGGGGGTGTTAATCTCCCTTTCAGGGGAGTGAACTCTGTTGCCCACCCCTGAGCCTGAGGGGGTGGGTGGGTGGGGGGTGTTTACCATACCTTCTTGGAAGAATGCTCCACAAAAGGTATGGAACTCAGGTCCTGTGCCTAGCTGATTGTTTTCCACATGTGTCCTGCAACTATATGTAGTAGAATTCACCCTCTCCTGCCTACTGAGACTCACCAGAGCTCCTCTCTCCTGGCCAAAGTTTCCATGGCTAAACTTGGTCCTCAGACCACCACTCACCAAAGTCTCTGCAGTCCTCTAGCTTCACCTCATTTCTGTCCCTGCACTTGCCTTCTGCTCTCGGTTCCTGGTTCACCCACAGTCCCCTGAGACAGACCATGTTTGTAGGTGTTCTTCTCCTAGCTTCATTTTTCTGGGTTTTGTTGATCGAATTTTTGTTAAGAGGTTTCCTTCATGTTATTTTTGAGGGGAAGCAGGAGCACTTAGCACAGTGCCTGTCTTCTCTCAACCATCTTGGCCAGAAGTCCCAGATAAATTTCTAAACCCAATCGAATGTTATGTGATGTTTCCTCTTTGAGCCAAATTCAATGAAAATAAGCTTCAAGCAATTCCTACTTTCTCCCTTTCTCTCTAATATAATAGGTTCTTGGTTATTCTTCATGTGATATAATTTACCACTTCAGTCTTCTCCTTCCTCTTATCTTAATATAATTCCTTTTTTAATGTTTTAATTTTTTTTAAAAATCATCCCATCAAAATCAACTTACATCAACACTTTCTTTCTCAGAATATTCCCTCTAATAGAGATGCAGTTCTCAAGACTTATGAGTATCATCATCTAATGTAGGGATATAACCAGTCTAATCTTATTGACTGACCTTTTTTTCCTTTTCCCTATTTACCTTTTTTATATATCCCTTGAGTCTCCTATTTGAATATCAAATTTTCTATCTGTATTTTTAGTCAGGAAAATTTTAAAGTCACCATTTTTGTTAACTGTCCATCTTTTCCCCTGAAGGAATATGCTGAATTTTGCAGGGTGGTTAACTCTTGATTGCACTCCATGGTTCTTTGCTTTCTGTAATATCATATTCCTGGTGCTTCAGTCCTTTAATTTTGATGCTGCTAATTCCTGTGTGGTCCCTCAATACTTTAACTGTTTCTTTCTGGATACCTGCAGTATTTTCTTTTTGATATGATAATTCTGGGATTTGGCTACAATATTTCTTGGCAGTTTCATTTTGGAATCCCTTTCAGGAGGTGATAAGTAGATTCTTTCAATGATTATTTCATTCTCTGGTTCTAGGATATCAAGGCTGTTTTCCTTTATGATTTCTTGAAAGATGCTATACAGAATCTTTTTTCATCATGGCTTTCAGGTAGCTCAATAATTCTGGAATTTTTCTCTCCCTAATCTATTTTCTAGTAAGTTGTTTTTCTAATGACATATTTTTCATTTTCTTCTATTTTTTCATATTTTAAATTTTCCTTGACTGATTATTGAATCATTGAATCATTAGTCTTCATTTGTTCCATTCTATTCTTCAAGGAATTGTTTTCTTCAGTTAAATTTTATATCTCCTTTTTCATTTGATCAATTGTATTTTTAAAGGAGCTGTTATTTTTTTAATTTTTTTTGACTTGACCCATTTTATTTTTAAAGGATTTATTTTCTTCAGTAAATTTTTGTTCCCTTTTGAAAGGTATTGAATTTCTCTTACATCCCTACCCCTATCCCCAATTTTTCTACTTGATTTTTAAAAATCCTTTTTGAGTTTTTCCAAGAAGTCTTTTTGGGATGAAGATAAATTCATACATCACTGTAGCTTCACATATAGAACTTTCTGCCATCCTCTTGGTAACTTTCTTTAGTACTGGTTTTTCTCTGACTTTTCTTACTCACTCTAAGTTTTGTTCCTGGCCACTGTCAAAAGTTTCATGTGTTGGGGGACGAGTTCATTTAAGTTGAGAACCCTAAAGGCTTGCACAGTGGTCTGTGGCTTACTGGGTTGAGAACACTAGCAGCTTGCTCACTTGGTGGGTCATATTGTCCAATCATGCTGGCTGAACAGGAGTTCCGAAATACCTGTGTTGGACCTCCAAGTTGACTTCCCATGCTGTTGGCCTGCTGGATCAGTACTCTAGGAGCCTTTGCTACAGATCTGTCCTATGCCTGAGAACCTCTGGATGTCTTCCCCAATGGCTTGTGCTCTCCTTTCATTTCCCTGCTCCTGGTCATACTCCCACTCCCCCTGAGACAGACCTTGCTGGAAAATTGTCTACTCTATTTTACTATGGATTCTGTAACTCTGGAATTCATTTAGAAGCTTGAATAATGTTGCTTCTGAGAGAAATGAGGAGAGGTTAAGGAAGTTCCTGGCTTCTCTCCACCATTTTTGATCTTCCCTGGGGAGAAGTTTTAAGGAAGCCCAGCCCACCATCAATAATGGGAAGAGCTGGGAGAGGAGTTAAGAATGCCACAAGGGAGGGACTAAAGCTTGGTTTAATGCATGATAAAAACCTTTAATTCAAAATGGTACTTTTGCCTTAAGGAACGCAGAGGTGCTAGTTTCAGACTCTTTGTTAACACAAAGCATTTTACCCTAACTCAGAGGGGCCAATTTCACTGGCAGTCAGAGCCTTTGTTAGTAGAAGGTAGAATGGAGAAGGGTTAAAGATTAACTGTTTTAATAGATTGCCTATTTACTGAGCAAGGAAAAAAAAGTCATCCGGAGTAAGAAAAGGACAAGAATAGCAAGGGAACTGATGAAAAAAAATATAAAGGAAGGTGGTATAGCTTTACCAAATCTAAAATTATACTATAAAATGGCAGTCATCAAGTCTGCCTGGTGCTGGTTAAGAAATAGAGTATTGGAACAGTGCATTAGGATAGGTTAAAAAAAAGCACAGTAAATGACTACAGCAATCTACAGATTCAAAAATATCAGCTTCTGGGATACGAACTCACTAGTTGATGAAGATTTTGGGGAAAACTGGAAAACAGTATGGCAAAAACTAGGCATGGACCCACATCTCACACCCTATTCCAAAATAAGGTCAAAATAGATACAGGATTTAGATATAAAGGGAAACACCACAGATAAATTAATAGACAAAGAAATACTCTATTTATCATATCTATGGAAAGGGACCAAATTTATGACCAAAAAAGAAATAGAGTACATTATAACCTGCAAAATGAATAATTTTGAATATATCATAAGATTTTGCACTACTAAAATTAGAAGGAAAGCAGAAAGCTGGGAAACAATCTTCACAACCAGAAGTTCTGATAAAGGTATCATTTTTAAAATATATAGAGAACTGCATCAAATTTACAAGGTTAAAAATCATTCTCCAATTGAAAAATGGTCAAAGGTTATGAATAGACAGTTTTCAAATGAAAAATTAAAGCTATATATAATCATATGAAAAAATACCCCAAATCATTATTGACTAGAGAAATGTAAATTAAAACAACTCTCAGGTATCACCCCAGACCAATAAAATTGGTCAAGATGAGAAAAAGGGAAATGATCAATGTTGGAGAGGTTGTGGGAGGATTGGGACAGTGATGCATTGCTGGTGAAGTTATGAACAGATCCTGTCTTCTGGAGAGCAATATGGAACTATGCACAAAGAGCAATAAAGAGGAGCAAGGAGAGGTATTCTTACTGAAGAGGGCCAGTCTGTATTCTATTGTAGTTAGGCAAAACTTCTTAACCACAATTAGAAAGGGCAACCTCTTGAGGTAATGATTTCCTTGGAGATCTTTAAATAGATGCTAGTGACAATGTTTTAGGAATGTTGTGCAAGGAATTGCTCTTAAAGTAGAGCTTGAGTTGGAACCACTCAAAGACTTCTATTTTTAAGATTCTTTGCTTCTCTTTTATCTCAGAACTATATCAACCACATACATTTGCTTTGCAAAACACTGACCAGCAGGGGAGCTAGATAGTCAATGATTCTTTTCATGTCCTCTCTTGATGGCTGAATAGACAAGGGACTTTTCTTCTCTATTGAAAAAAAAAACACCTCCAAAAGGTCTAGAAAAATAATAACCTAAACATGTTTGAAATGTGACAAGTGGAAGAAAACATTCAATCAGAGGTCAATTTAAATATCCTTTGCAAAAAAAAAAAAAAAGTAATAAACTCCTACCATGGATAAATCAAGAAAGAGTTGGACCCAAAATTAGATTTAGGTTCTCATAGGTCCAGGAAAAAGAGATCCTGCCCTCAAAAATGAATGGAAATCAGAGAAAATTTCAAAGTAGGTGTGACATTTCAACTGGACTCTTATGCTTCAGAATGAAGCTATTTAAATATACTTGCTTGATATGAGTGCCTCATTACTCTAGTAACCTCTATGAGGAATCAGATTGTCTTGCCCCTAGGTGGTAATGATTGTAAGGAAAAGTCTCAAGGCAATCTACTCACAAATCTTCTAAACCACAATATTAATTCCACTCTCTAGGAACTAAACATAGCAATGTCTTTAAAATATTAAAGCAGTTTTTACACATGTACAATTAACTAATTAAACTACAAAATAAGCAATTATCTCAGTATAAGGAGGGGGAAGAATTAAGATCAGATGCAGTTTTCTTTACAAAGAGTAATTAAATTGTTACAGCAAACTTACAATGATAGTAAACTAAACTAAAAAGGAGATGGAAATTCTTTTACACTACAGGAATGAAAAAGGAAAAGAACAAAGTTATTTAGCTGGAGGGACAGAAAGAGAGACCAACATAAAGAAGGAAAGAGAAAAACTTGAAAGGCTTTGACAGTACCTAGTTATATAATTGTAGGCATACTCGGTTCAGATTTCTTCCTTGAGCTATAAAACAATTGGATAGACTTTCTGTCACAAAGTGAAAAACTGTGATGATTTGAATATTTAAAATTATAGAAGATGCTAAGGGGAATGTATCCATAGGCAAGTAGTAGAGTAAAATATTAACTAGTTCTAGAGGCCTTCCATCTGTTCCCTTTCTGATTCTGTGCCAGAAAATGGGAGTTACTACCATCAGCTTCAGAGAATCAAAGAATCTCTGAGCTAGGAAGATGCAACCTATTCTTGACCAAAAATTCTCTCTATACAGCCTCAACAAATGGTCTACTAGTCTCTTCTGGAAGACTTTTGATGAAGTTTAGGGAGTTACTTCCCAATGTCAGCAGTATCTTTGATGACAAAGCATTTAGGAATGAGAGCTGGAGCAATCTGCATTGAGATCAGGGTGAACCTGTAGCAAACTTATCTTCTATGTTCTTAATCATCCTATTTTGTAATTTGTTTCTCTTTTTTCTTCTATCTTCACATTCCTTTATATTTTCTCCAGTTCTGTTTGCCCTTTACTGGATTTACCTTAACTGGGACTGTTGCCTCAAATGGATGAGAGTATGACCTCTGATATCCCCATCCAACTTTAATATTGAATGATTCCAAGTAGCAGGGTTGATTTGTATACTCGAATTTGGTCCACACTCATATTACAGCATATTCACATTACAAACTCAGATTTGGAAGTGTACTTAACAGTGTATTTGGTCTAACTATGGCATAATAGTAGAGTGCTATATTTGAAATTAGAACTGACTGGATCCTAGCTCAAATATTTAATCTATGAGCAAGTCATTTAACTTTTCTGAGTCTCATTTTACTTTTCAATGAAGATAATCATGCCTCAAGTATGGATCTCACAGGTTTGTTATGATGATTAAAAATGATAAGGTAGGATGGCTAGGTGGCACAGTGGATAGAGCTCAGGCCCTGGAGTCAGGAGTACCTGAATTAAAATCCAGTCTCAGACACTTAATAATTTCCCAGCTGTGTGGCCTTGGGCAAGCCACTTAACCCCATTTGCCTTGCAAAAACCTAAAAAATAATGATAATGTATTTAAAGTACTATGTACATAGCATCTGTGATGTCCTGAACAGGAATTCCCTTTTATACCATCTTTGTCAGTTGTGCATCAGGGATTTACTTAAAGAACTCAGGGAAGAGAACAATGTATACATTAACAACAACATGAGATGATCAGCTGTAATGGAAGCAGCTACTCTCAGCAGTTCAGAGAGCTAGTACAACCCTATTAGACTGGCTATGGAAAATGTTACTCCTATCCAGAGGAAGAAAAACAAAACAAAACAAAACAAAAAACAACCCTTCAGAATCTGATGAACACTTTATAAAAATTATCTCATATATCTCTTTCCCTTAAACCCAATTCCTCATAATGAAAATGACTAATCTGTAAACATGTTTATCAAAAATATTTATATACAATACTAACCTGATTTTTGTGCTTGGGAGGATGGGAAGGGAAGGTGGAAAGAAATTTTGTAACTTAAAAATGTACATGTGCATATGGAGGAAAAAGAATAAAAATAAATACATTTAAAAATAACTCAGGGATGGGAAATCTGTTCCTTCCTAATCTTTATTGTTAAAATTTTTTTAATTTTAATTTTTTACATTGAGTTCTCTGCAATGGTGTTTCTCTGCTCTGGTACCAAGTAAAATAACCCCAGTAACTCTTCTAAAAGTCAGCACTTCAAGTACTTGAAGTTAGCAATCTTCAGTTGTCCTCTCCACCCCTCAACAAGTCTTTCCTTTAGGATCCAATTGTTTCAGTGATCTTCAAATTGTGTGATGTGGACAAATAACATCTGTGTATTAAGCAAAAGTCTATTCTGTCCAAGATTTACATTCATTTCTAGGATGTATGGGACTAGTATTGGGACACATAGCAGCAATATATAAAATTAATTTCCTTCCCAGCTAAGAAATCATTAGTTTTTATCTACTGACATCTGAAGTGAATTGTTAATTGATGGCTGTAAACATGTAACTTCAAGACGTGTCTTTCTATTACTAACTAGCCTTATCAACCATAAAGATTACTAATTAGTCTAAATCAACAATTCCTATTTTAGAACTGGTTGAATGTCAGTTTGGTTCTTTGAGGAATGACTGAGAAAAAATTTTTCAAAACGTGGAAGATAACTTAGCAGATAAAAACTGAATACAGTTTACAGATTTGGAAATGAAGAGATAGGAAAAAAGCCCTCATCAAAATAATATTAAATATCAAGGAAGGGTTGGTTAAGGCAAGTCCCATAGCAAAGAGGAAGAAGCCTAAATGGGATATATGACTAGATAATACAATTTCCATATCTAAATGTGGGTGAATGGTAGCAAATAACTTTCTCTGGGCAGAATTTTCCAAGTCCCTAAGTCCCCTGTAGAACATAAGCTACTTAGTGCCTCTTCAGAATTAAATTAAATGGTGCCCAGCTGGCCTGCAAAAGTTACAACTCTTTCCCAGGTGGGAGGATCATTAGTGGTTTCTTTATTCAGCTGATGGTATGCTAAATAAATAGGGTAAATGGAGAATTCTTTATTGAACCTTACCACTTATTGGTAGTTAAATCTTAAGCATTCTGTTACACTCACACTTGTGATTTCATCATTGTAGAAAGTCATGGATTAGTAACTACCTCCACCTTAGGTAATTCTCAGCATCCCCAAGAAATTATATAAATTGTTCATGTTCTCACAACTAGTCTGTGGTAAAGGAAGACTTTGAAATCAGCTCATAGGCCCAAAGATCAAGAGCTGAAAGGGATTTTCAAGGCTATTTAATCCAATATCATTCCCTTACAGATGGGAAAAAGAGAGACCCCCCCCACAAGAGGTTAAATGATTTGTCCAGTGTCCCACAGAATGCAGTAAATAGCAGAAATAAGATCCTTTGACCCAAAATTCAACATTCTTTTCATCAAAAAATTCAGTAAGATGTTACTGATTCCAGGGTCAGTCCATTTCCACATTACCTCTCTAGAAATGTATATTTTCCTCCTAATCCTTCCCATCTCAGTGATATAGATGATGATGTTTGTCCTTTGTTTTTTGAAGAAGACCATGATATCAGGGTATGATGAATAAAAACATGAATTCATTTGAATAAGGGGGTGCTGTGTTAAGTCAACAGCCTCACTTTCTACTCCAGAGCCTTCTAGGTTCAGTGGTCAGATATGGATCAGGATGACTCCAGATGGCCCTACATTAGAGGCAAATGGGGTTAAGTGATTGCCCACGGTCACACAGCTAATAAATCATAAAGTGGAGTTTGAATCCAAGGTCAGCACTTTACTACTGAGCCATCTAGCTGCCCCCATATGCTCTCCAAGGAGGCAGATTTTAACTCATCCATACCTGCCTTTCCTATGTGATCCTTGTCCATATCTTCACAGAAACTCAGCAGAGGGTCCACTTGAAATGATGGAAGTCTTCCTGGCTTTCTTTGAATATTACAAGGATAATTTAATTTTTTTGTTTTTTGCAAGACAATGAGATTAAATGACTTATCTAATGTCACATAGAAAGTATCAAGTATTTGAGACTAGACTGGAACTCAGGTCCTTCTGACTCCAGGATTGGTGCTCTATCCACTGTGCCACCTAGCTGCCCCTTACAATTTAATTTTTTGAAAAATCATTAAAGAAAGTAAACTAAGAGGATCACTAGGAAAATTCTCAAACATGGCCTATCTCAACCATTAATTCAAATTCTTGTCTGTTTCTGAAACAATTCCTTTCAATACTGACCATGAATTATGACTCCAAAGTGATGGTGTAGAAAAGTTACATCAACTTTACATGCTTGTTTTCTTCTTTATGGTTTTTTATAGCATACTGCCTTGTTCATGCTTGTGAATTTTAAATATCATTTCATGTTCTTGTCAGGATTTTTAACTAACTACAACCACTACAATTGTGTTGTTAACAATTCAATAATTTGTTTCAAAAGTTAAACACAATGGGAGAAAATAATGCAGGGTATACACAAGTCTAGACATTCAAACTTGGCCTTCATGCACAGAACAGAAAACTATTCTTGCTGATAATGGTTTTCTAATAGATGGAGAAAAACAAGAGTTTTATTTTTAAAGTAAAAAGATAGTATAACACTTGGAAAGGACAGTCTATTTTTTCTTTTTTCAATCAATAAACTGATTGAATGTAATCAATGTAGATTTTAATTAACTCTGAAATCCAACTCACAGATGAATTGAGTTCCTGAGTAAGACTATATCTACCTTCAGGTATGATCCCCTCTCAGAGATCTCCTGTGTGTTTCTGAAGTATTGGGGTGATTTTACTCTAATGCTCAAGTCCCCGTTCTGGTTTATAGTATTCTTTGCCTCCCTACTCTAATACAGCCAGATAAAAAAAGAGAAAATACTGATAAGTACCTTTAATATATTCCCAGTTCTGTCTGAGTGACCAATCAAAAGTCCATTTTTTCACCATATTGTCAGAATATTAGAAAATAGTTAAAACTTCTTTTCTCTAAGAATGCTCATTATCAGGATTTCATCAATTGAGCACTTTGATTATGGTTCATGGATTGTGGACTTTGCCAGAATCACTCTGGCAGAAATGCACTGGTAAATGTTTAACATCTGGTTCTTAAAAAAAAAAAGACAGGATAGAGTTTTAGATTTAATGTCATTATTAACATTTTCTCTTTCATTTTCTTAAGTCTACATAATCAACAAAACAATAAAGTCCTGATTTATAGCATTTGCCAAATTCAGAGATTTAAATGCAAAGATTATTCTGTTACATGAATTTAGTATGAGATAACTATTATGCAAGTGTTATCAATTTTTGTGAGGTTGTTAAATATTATAAATTTGACTCAAAAGGGTAAATTTTCATTAAATAATTATTATTATCATCATAACTATTATGATATTGTGATATCCCATAAGGCACAATTGGGAATTAGAATTAGAAAAGAAATTAAAAGCAAGCATTATTAAGTGCCCACTATGGGCTGCAAGTACTGGGCTGGGTGTCATTTTATCTACAATAACAAGGAGATCATTAGAACTTCTGGTGACCAGCAAATCCTGTTACACATTTGCTCACAAATATGTCATCCTTACTTTGTTATCTTGTTATAAAGAAGATGGCTATCTATCTCATCCCTGATTTAATATTTAACAAATACCAGAAACCTAAGTGGTTCTCACAAAGATAACTAGTCAGGTTCTCAAATTCTAAACATGTCATCCTATGATTTTTAAAACAATTAATAATAGGAGAGAGAGAGAAATTCCAATCTAATAATCCTTAGTCACAAATTAAGAATTTAGACTTTGGTCAGTAGAACAGTCTATAAAAATTATTTTAACATTTTCCATTTTTGATATCATCCAATACAGTTATCCCCTTCCACTTCACAGGGAAGTGTGGGAGGATGTATTATAGCCTTCCTTCTCCACCTGCAAAATTCACTGACATTTCCTTACCAGAGGAGACTGAATTTTTTTTTTTCTTTTATAGGGCATGCTTATTGTAAAATTTGAGTTAAGTATTTGGTGATAAGCTCTATGTCTGTGTCCTTTGCTGACATTTTCATGCCATCTTTGGCTTCCACAAAACTTTCCCAAAGTTCTCATTTATTTCTCATGCTGAACCATGATATATTAAAACAACGATGAGTTAAGTAATAATATGGAAGGGATAATTGTACTTTTCCCCATTGTTTCATGTTACTACAGTGGAATAAGTGGTGTGATGATCTAGTTAAGCAAGCAAAGGAGTTGGAACCAGGAAGACCTAGATTCAAGTAACTTTATTTTTCTGTCCTTTAATTTTCTTACCTGTAAAATAAAGGCTTTGCCTTGATGGCTAGAAATTAGGGTTTGTATTTGCCCTGTATGAGCCCAAAGAAAATCAAGTTTAGCCTCTCTCTATTTTGATATGTAAAATTATTATAATAGTAGAGAGCTCTATTAGTCCTTCATTAAGTTGCTTCTTCAAGACACTTTGCAAATTCTATTTGGTTTACTTGCATTTATCTGTAAACCCTAAAGAATAAAATGTCACCATTATTAAATACATATTTGTCATTTTCTTTCTATTGTCCTTTGAACATCTGAAAGTCTTTTCCTCTGAGAAAAACTATTCTTCACTAGATGTAAGAGTATTTAGATTGAACTCCTTGTGGAGAGTCTAAACCATTAGATTTTCAGAACCTAAATGATTGATTTTTGCCTTATCTACAACTGTTCCTTTTCCACTTCTGTTCCTTCTAAATGTTCCCAGAGAGAATCACACAAACATGCCAACTGATTTCACTATAGATTTATCTCATTTATTTCAACTGGGCCTTCACTGCTATAAGGTAATCCTTTTATTCTTCTCAGATTGAAAATCAATCACATTCTCCATAGTGGGTTTTTTTCAAACCTCCACTCCATTCAGAATTCATATACTACTGAGGGGAAGGTCCAAACTAGAATCAACAAAAGTTATGATCTTATATCTCATTTCAAATCTTTGTGAAGAACCGAAGTGCCCCATCTGCCTAGATTTCATCACATGTGCTATCTCTATAGATTGTGGCCACCATTTCTGTGCAGGATATATCCATGTATTTATTATCAAGTCCAGGATTCAAGGTCCTAAGTGCAAAAAGAAGTGTATGAAGATTCTGCAGCTTAATCTACACCTGGAAACAGTGATAGGATCTCTCAGATTACTCACATTTCACATGATGAGGAACTGAAAGCTCAGACATGTGATCAAGAAAAAAGTTACCATGAAGATATCAGTCTGGATCCTGAAACTGCTTATTCTGGAATCCTCTTATCCACAGATATGAAAACAATGAAATGAAGAGTTTCATGGAAGAAATTGCTTTGTTTTGTGAAGAGATCCAATCTTTGTGGTACTGTTATAGCACTTCTGTTTCATGTGTGAGAGGTGCCAGTGGGAAATAGTTCTGCTTGGGATGTTGGTCTTTGAATGACCTCTTCAAAAAAATGGAGTGGTTTCACCATCTTCTACTGGATATTGGCTTTTGAGTCTTAAGACAAAAAAAAGTATTTAGTTTGTAGCACACCTAAGATGAACATTCCCTTAAGAGAGAAACTGAACAAAGTGGGGATCTTTTTGGATTATGAGGCAGGAGACATAGTTATGATGTGGACAATAGATGCCACATCTATACATTCACCAGCAATTTTTCAGAACCTCTCTGGCCTATATTTCCCATTGCCCTCTACTCCAAGAATAAAAATTGTCTGACAATTGACCCAATATCAGATAAGACTGCAGAAACCCCAGAACATGACCTTGACCCTTGCTTGGAAACTTCCTCCAAACAGGAACCCAATCCCTGACCCCCACATATATTATTTTCCTTATTGTGATGTACTTCACTTTAAGAGTAGGTAGAAATTTGTTTCACTTTGTAACTTTCAGGCAGTGAACCACCACTATCTAGAAGGGGGAAGTTACAAATTGATGGTTCACAGATGAGAGATAGAATATGTTCAATAAACTAGGGGAATTTAGAAGACTCAAGAATGAGGATGTTGATTTCCAAAAGACATGAATAAAAAGAATGATAACTCACCAAAGAATGTGAAGGGAAGATAACAAAACTATTAAAATCAAGTAGAACTCATGTGAAAAAATATGAGAAGACACTCCCCCCAACCTATATTGTGGCCATGGGAGGTCCACAGACATTATACATTGTTTCTGTTGGATGGTTTTCTAAACCTATAGGTTAGTTATACTGATTTTCCCCCCTCTTTTTATACCAAACAAATTACTGTTTGTTTTATGGAATGCCTCTTGCGGAGAGCTAAAGGAGGGGACAAGGAATGGTCAAATAAGAAACAAAATATCAATAAAAATTATTTTTTTAAATTGGAAAGATGTACTTGAACTAATGCAAACTGAAGTAAGCAGAATCAGAAAAAGTTTATTCCCAATCATCACTGTCATAAAAATGAATAGTTTTGAATATTCTTGTAAATTGATTAAAAATGAAATAAATAGAATGAGAAAAAGAATTTACATAATAAGAACACTGTAAAAAAGGAATGTGAAAGCTGAATGAACTATGATCAGAGTGCTAGTGGTGAAACATGCTATCTGACACAAAGATGTAAAACACTTGTGATATAGAAGGAGACATACTTTAAAAATTCAATCATTTTGGGAATTAGAATTTTATTATAGATATTTGTTACAATAAAAATTTCTCCAATGCAGTGGAGGATAATAGTGCAAAACTGATCTTTTAAATTTTAAAAATAATGATGGGGGAATGTTGTAGATTGCAATTTCAGACAACATCACTATATTTTTAATTGTACTTCATTATTTTACTCTTGTTCTAATAAGCCTTTCATGAAATAGGAATAAAATACCTGTAATGGAAAAATTAAATATGAATAAAACTTGAAATTCTCTAAATTTTTGAATAAAATCTTTCAAAATCCTTAAAAAATATTCATATACTACCTCCCTCTTAACAAGATTTTACCTTCTTTTTTCCCGAGAAATTGATGCTATTTATTGTCTCCTTTTTCTTCCTACTATACACATTTAATAGCTCTCTTAATTTTCCTCTATTCCATCTTCCTCCTATCCCACCATTCTCTTTAAAAACAAAAGAGCTGGACATTTTCATTACAAGGCTCAACTTGTCTTTTTGTGCTCTTCATTCTGACCTTGCCCTTCTTTTCAAGAAACTTTCTCCCTGATTATTTTTTCTCTCTAATCTTAAAAGTCATTTTGATAAGAAGATACTAATTCCTTCTTGGACTCCAATAAACATGCATAGGTTTTATCTATCCCAAGGGGAAAATTAGTCATCCCTAGTTTCTAATATTCTTACAAACCATTGTCCTTTATCTCTTCTCCCTTTCACAGTCAAACTCTCAGAAAGGACTATATATATATATATATATATATATATATATATATATATATATATTTGATAATTTAATTTTCACACTTCCCATTTAATTCTCAGCCCCAAGTAATCTATTTTCTAACCTTACCAATAGAGTAAAAATACTCTTTCTAAGGTGTTCCATAAACTTCAATGTGCTAAATCTAATGACTTTTTTTCCTTAATCCTCTGGGCACTTGATCTATCAACAGCTTTCACCATAGCAATCATTCATTGCTTCTAAACACTCTTCTTTCTTGACTTCTAAGTCACGGCTTTTTCATGGTTCTCCCCCTACATATCTGACCATTCTTTCTAAGTTTCCTTTATTGAATAATTTCTCTCCTTTCGCTCACTGTATAGACATACCTTAGGTTTCTGTTCTGGGCCCTCTTTCTCCTCTCTTTATACTCCTTATCTTGACATACCATCAGGACCGAAGTGTTAACTTATCTCTACACTGACAATATATTAGTCCTAATTTTTCCCTTGAACTCTAATCCTACATCATCAACTTACTATTTGACCTCTTCACTAGGATCTTCCAAAGGCATCTGAAATTTAGTGTATCTAAAATAGAATTCATTATATTTTCTCCCTTCAAACTCATATCTCTTTCATTTGTCCTGTCTATTTAGGTATCACCATCTTTCCAATGGAATAAGTTCACCAAATTTTGACTCTTCCTTCTTCCTAATAATTCCCTAGTTCCAATCAGTCATCAGGTTTTATAAAAAAAATTTACTTCTATTAATATCTCTCTTCCCTCCATTTCCACTGTCATAATTCTAGCTTGGGCACTGATCAGCTCCTTCCTGTACCTGTACTATTTAATTAACCTACAAATTGTTCTTCCTATTTTTAGATTCTTCTCCAATTTATTTTCCAAATAATTGCCAAATTGATAACTTTAAAACCACGTATCTAATCTTGTCATCAAGCACCCTACCAACAAACAAAATATTTTTAATGACTTTGCATTGCCTTTAGAACAAAAGCTGAAGTCCCCAGATTGGTATTGAAGTCCTCTATGATTGGGTTCCCAACTACCTTTTAAGTTTCATTCATTTCAGTTTCATTGTGTTATTGCATTCCATAATTTTGGTTTGCTAATTGTTCCTCATTCAATATTTCATTTTCTACCTTCTTGTCTTTCTACAACTGGGCTGAATTCAATTCTTATCTCAACTTCATGCTTATTTCATTCAAAACATAACTTTGGTGATGACTCTAATAGGTATCAGTCCTTTAAAGTGATTATCATTCTTTTGTTCTTGAAATTCTGTTGTGCTATTTGTCATATATTTCGTATTTCCTTAACCATGTCCAAGTTGTATTTTCCTAGTTGACTTTAAACTGCTTCAGGTTAGAAAGCATTTCATTTTTGCCTTTTTTCCCTCTACACTGAAGATATTGCCTATCATAAAGAAGGTACTTGAGAAATATTGTTGTTCAACCATTTCAATTTTTTTCAAGTCTTCATGATCCAGTTTGGGATTTTCTTAACACAGGTACTGGAGCAGTTTTCAATTTCCTTCTCCAGCTCATCTTACAGATGAGAAAACTAAGTAAAGTTAAGTGATTTGTCCAGGGTCCCACAGTTAGTATCTGAAATCATATTTGAACTCAGATCATCCTGAACCCAGATCTGACACTCTCTTCCCTGCATACCTAACTTAAGATTTATTAATTTAATTGAATTTATTTCCACAAGTGGCTAGCTTAGTCATTGATAAAGAGGATTCTATCATGTAAACCATTCTAAAAAGATCTTCTGAGTCAAAGTTTTGGGTTCTTTCCATTTTGTTATACTTCCCCACATGCTTTATTTCTCACTCCCCTCTAACCCATTGGAAGTTTTCTAGTGTCAAAGTGAATTTTTTTTTTTACTGCAATGATACTATGGCAACATGGTGAAAATGCAGTCACGAAATGAGTGCTGAAATGAATTAATGTGATTGCCATCCAGAGACCACTGGGAGACAGAATCATGCTAAATAAGAGATGTTTCTTATCTGCAGGGTAGTTTACTATTGATCTTGGATCAGTATGATTGCTTCTGTTCTTGTCACATTATGTTAGCAATGAATTTTCATTTGGCATGTCCTTTGATGGCCTTCACTTGAAGAGTGGAGCAAATGTTTCTTCTAGTTCTGTGTATCTCATAAATTCAAATGCACAGTCTACAATTTTCAAGTAGGAATGACAGTTATGTGCAAGAATATTGTACTTTGTGTAAAATGGTTCAAAGTATCTTCCCAATATTTTTGCCCCTTGTGAGATGTCTGGACTGTAGTTGATAGGTTTGGAGATCAAAGACTACAAGGGAATTTAGTGGTGATCTAGTCCAAGTTTGTCCTTTTACAGAGACAGAAACTGAGACCCAGAGATGTTAGTTACTTGCTTGAAGACCCTTGCATTTGAATTCAGGTCTCCCTGACTCCAAATCTAGAACATTATCTACTATACCATGATTTGTCTTTTCCTATCAATAGAAGTTTTTCAATAAACTAGAATACTACAGTTTGGAATATGGTATGAGCCATCTGTTATAAAATGTGAAAAAGGTATATCCTAACTTCTTATATGCACATAATATCTACTTAGGCTAAGTAGAGTATTTTGGTATTCTGGAAGGCATACATGTTCATAATCTCAAGCCAAAGTTTATAGACCTTTAGGGTCAAAAGAAAAAGGTGAAGCCAAAATAGTGGAATATAAACTATGAACTTGCCTCAACTCTCCTAAATTCATCTCCAAATAAATTCTAATGAATTCTGAAGTAACAAAATCCACAAAAGGACAGGTTGAAAGTTTTCTATCCCAAGACAATTGAGAAGAAATGCACCAAAGGTCTGTCTCACTCATTTGGATTAAAGGGAAATATAACCCAGGGCAGGTGGTGTCCAGAAAGCAACAGGAGGCATAGTAGCAAAGATCTCACTACCTTGGAGCAGCAGGGCAACAGTACAACAGGCCAGCTGTAAGACCTTGAACCCCACCCCCACCCCAGTGCAGTAGGCAGCCCTAGCACAGCAGATAAGTCTCTTGCCCTAAAGGCCTTAATGCAGCAGGTCAGGGCCTAAACACCAAACTCTACTTGGGCAAGCAGTTTGAGACTCTATTCCCTTTATGCCAGGTGAAGACCTCAACTTTAAAAATCATAAAATAGAATGGAAAATAAGCAAACAACAACAATAGACCCTGATCATAGAAAGCTACTATGACAAAGGAAAAAGTAAAGAATAAATTCAGAAGAGGATAAGAATGTCAAAATGCCTACATGTGAAGCACAAAGAGAAATAGGAATTGATATCAAGCCTAAAAAGACCTCCTAGAAGAGCTCAACAATGATTAAAAGAAAATCAAGTAAGAGAGAGAGATAGATGAAAAATTGGTAAAAGAAATGAAAGTTATGAAGGAAAATTATGGAAAAATTCAATAGTTTTTAATGAAGTACAAAAAAATTGAAAAAATATACAAAAATTCACTAAGAAAGGGCTCCTTAAAAAGAACAGGACAAATGAAAAAAAGAGAAGTACATAATGTCACTGAAAAATCATTCCTTAAAATTTAGAATTGGGCAAGTATAGACTGTTGACTGCATAAGATTTTAAGACTCAAACATATTCAAAAAAATGAAAACATAGAAGAAAATGTGAAATATTTCAGTGGGAAAACAACTGTCCTGAAATACAGGTCCAAGATAGATAATTTTAAAATTATTGGACTACCTGAAATCCATGATCAAATAAAAGAACTTAGACACTATCTTTCAAGAAATTGTCAAAGAAAATTGCTTTGATAGTCTATAACCAGAGTGTAAAATAGTAATTGAGTGAATCTATTGATCACCTCTTGAAAAAGATCTCAAAAAGAAAACTCCCCCCAAAATTACAGCCAAATTCAGGAACTCTCAGGTCAAGGAGTAAATACTACAAGCAGCCAGACAAAAATGATTCAAATATCAAGGATTCAAATTCAGGATTATACAAGATTTACCAGGTACTACATTGAAGAATTTGAAAGTTTGGATTATGGTATTCTAGAATGTAAAGGAATTTAGATTACAACCAAAAATCATCTACCCAGCAAAACTGAACATAATTCTTCAGGGAAAGGATGAATGTTCAGTGAAACAGAGGACTCTCAAGCATTTTTATTGAAAAGACTATGGCTTGGGGTGGCTAGGTGGTGTAGTGGATAAAGCACCCACCTTGGAGTCAGGAGTACCTGGGTTCAAATCAGGTCTCAGACACTTAATAATTACCTACCTGTGTGGCCTTAGGCAAGCCACTTAACCCCATTTGCCTTGCAAAAAAACCTAAATAAAAAAGACTATGGCTTTCCTCAAATGACAAATGGTCAAAGGATATGCAAAGGCATTTTACAGAGATCAAAGCAATCCATAGTCATATGAAAAATTGCTCTAAATCATTACTTACTAGATGCAAATTAAAGCTTCTCTGAGGTACCACCTCACACCTCTCAGACTGGCCAGTATGACCAGAAAGGATAATGATCATTGTTGGAAGTGTTGTGGAAAATCTGGGACACTAATACATTGTTGATGGAGCTATGAACTCATCCAACCTTTCTGGAGAGCAATTTGGAGCTATACACAAAGGGCAACAAAAACGTGCATACCCTTTGATCTAGCAATACCACTACTGGTCCTATACCCTGAAGAGATGATGAAAAAGGGTAAAAAACATCACTTGTACAAAAGTATTCATAGCAGCCCTGTTTGTGGTGGCAAAGAATTGGAAATCAAGTAAATGGTCTTCAATTAGGGAAAGGTCCAGCAAACTGTGGTATATGAATGTCATGGAACACTATTGTTCTATTAGAAACCAGGAGGGATGGGAATTCAGGGAAGCCTGAAGGGATTTGCATGAACTGATGCTGAGTGAGATGAGCAGAACCAGAAGAACATTGTATTGCCTAACAACATGGAGGTGATGATCAACCTTGATGGACTTGCTCATTTCATCAGTGCAACAACCAGGGACAGTTTTGGGCTATCTGCAAAGGAGAATACCATCTGTATCTAGAGAAAGAAGCTTGGAGTTTGAACAAAGTCGAAGGACTATTTCCTTTAATTTAGAAAAAACCTGATATCTTATTGTCTGACCTTTTTTATCTCTTATACTTTATGTTTCTTGCTTTAGGATATGATTTCTCTCTCACCATACTCAATTTGGAACAATGTTCAACATGGAAACAATGTAAAGACTGACAAATTGCTTTCTGTGGGGGGGGTAGGGGGAGGGAAGTAAGATTGGGGGAAAATTGTAAAACTCAAAATAAAAAAATCATTAATAATAAAAGAAAAGACTATGGCTAAATAGAAAAATCAATTTTCAAATACAAGACTCAAGAGAAAAATAAAAAGGAAAACAGGAACAAGAAAACATAAGGGATTCAATAAATTTACATTGTTTAAATTTCTACATAGGAGGGTGATACTTGTAATTTAAGAACTGTATCACTATTAGGGAAGTTGGAGAGAGTATGCATAGACAGTGGATGATGTTAAAAATTTACTTTGATGAGATAATATGAAAATTTAAGGGATAAGAAAGAGGATTGCATTAGGAGAAAAGGAAAGGAGAAGTAGAATGGGGTAAATTTTCTCACATTGATTAAGTACAAAAAAACTTTTGCAATGGAGGGAAAGAAGGGGGTGTGAAGATTGTTTGAATTTCTCATTCATTGCATTTGTCTCAGAGAGGAAATAACATACAAACTCAGTTGGATATAAAAATCCATCTTACAGGAAAATAGGAGATGAAGGGGATAAAAAGGCAAGGGGAGGTTTTTGATAGAAGGGAGAACAGATTAAGAGAAACAGTGGTCAGAAACAAAACAATGATGAGGAGGGATAGGGTGAAAGGGGAGAGTAAGAAGCATAAGCAGTAAAAAATTAGAATGAAGAGAAATATACAATTGGTAATCATAACTGTGAATATTAATGGGATGAATTAATCCATAAAATGGAAGAGGATAACAAAGTAGATTTTAAAAAATTTATAATTTGGGGTGGCTAGGTGGTGCAGTGAATAGAGCATGGCCCTGGAGTCAGGAGGACCTGTGTTCAAATCCGACCTCAGACACTTAATAATTTCCTAGCTGTGGGGCCTTGGGCAAGCTGCTTAATCCCATTGCCTTGCCAAAAATCCCCTAAAATTATATATATATATATATATATATATATATATATATATATATATATATACATATATGTATGTATATTAAATACTACAGGATTTTTATATGAAACTCGCAGAATAAAGGTAAAAGACTGGAATGGAATCCATCACACTTCAGCTGATTTAATAAAAGTCTCTTAGATGAAGCAAATGGAAAATAGGTCTAATTAAAAGAGATAAGTAGGGAAACTACATCTAATAGGTACCATACACATGAAATAATATCAGTATTAAACAAATGGTATATTTCCATACTTTTAAAGGACAAGTTAAATGAATTATAGGAGGAAATAGACAATATAATTATATAGATAGGAGGCTTCAATGCCCCCTTCTCAGAAGTAAAAATATATTACCACAAAATAAGCAAAAAAGAAGTGAAGGATGTGAATGCAGTCTTAGAAACATTAGATGAGATAGGCTTCTGAAGACACTCATGAGTGGAAACAGGAAATGGTTAATTAAATTGATATTTTGGTCTTTGCAAGGTGATGGGGTTAAGTGATTTGCCCAAGATTACCAAGCTGGATAATTATTACATGTCTGATGTCAGATTTGAACTCAGGTCCTCCTGTCTCCAGAGCCATTCCTCTATCCACTGTACCACCTATTTGTCCCATAATTCATTTTAAATAAAGAATTTGGAATAATATTTAAATAGTATGCTTCCTTGTGAACTTTAATTTATATTAAAATGTAAATATAAGTATATATTTACATATGTATATAAATGCATTTAGATAAATATATACAGTTTTTAATTAATACTTATTGAAGGAAAAAAACAAAATGGTAGAAAGGAGAAAACAGTAATATATCACCAGCATCATATAATTTGATTAGGTAGAATTTATACCAGGATTGCAGAGTTGGTTCAATATTAAGAAAACTGTCAGCTTAATTGACCATATCAATCACAAAACCAACAGAAATCCTATGATTCTCTCAATAGATGAAGAAAAGCCCTTTGAAAAAATACAGTATCATTCCTATTAAAAAAGACTGGAGAGCATAGGAAGAAATGGGCTTTTTTGTTAAAATAAGAAGTATCATCTATTTAAAATTATCAACAAGCATTATCTGTAAGGTATAAAGCTAAAATCCTTCCCAATAAAATCAGGAGTGTAGAAAAGATGTCTATTATCACCATTATTATCCATATTATACTAGAAATGTTAGCTAAAATAATGAGAAGAAAAATAACTTGAAGGAATTAGAATAGGCAATGAGGAAACAAAACTATCACTTTGCAGATGATACAATCTTACACTTAGAAAATCCTAGAGTATCAACCAAAAAACTATTTGAAATAATTAACAACTACAGCAAAATTGCAGTTTATAAACACATATAGCCCATCAGTATTTCTCTATATAACCCAAAAAAATTCAGCAGCAAGAGAAAGAAAATGAAATTCTTTTAAAATAACAGCTTTCAGGTAATCCAATAATTTTTAAATTTTCTCTTTTGGAGCTATTTTCCAGGCCAATTTTTTTCCAATGAGATATTTCACATTGTCTTTTATTTTTTTCATTCTGTTGCTTTGGTTCTATTGTTTCTTGATTTCTCAGAAAATTATCAGCTTCCCTTTTCTTAATTCTATATTTTAAGAAATTATTTTCTTCTGTGAGTTTTTGTATCTACTTTTCCATTTGTCTAATTCTGCTTTTTAAGTAATTCTCTCCTCATTGGCTTTATGTACTTTTTTTCTATTTTTAGGATTTTGCAAGGCAAATGGGGTTAAGTGGCTTTCCCAAGGCCACACAGCTACATAATTATTAAGTATCTGAACTTGGATTTGAACCCAGGTACTCCTGACTCCAGGGTCGGTGCTTTAATCCACTGCGCCACCTAGCTGCCCCATTTTTGTACCTCTTTATGCATTTATTCCAGTCTAATTTTTAAGATATTTTCCTCAGTAATTTTTCTGTGTTCTTCACCAAGCTGCTGACACATTCTTCATGATTTTCCCCATATCATTTTCATTTCTCTTCCCAATTTTCTTCTATCTCCTTTATTTGATTTTTCAAAATGTTTTTTTTTATTTGTTTCATGATTTGAGACTAATTGATATTTTTTGGAGGTTTTGGATATAGGTTGAGAGAAAATGTTGAGAGAAACTTCACATCATGGCTCTGGATCAAATTCTGATTCAGAGCTCTGGCATCTGAACTCAGGATAGTTGAGTACAGCATCTGAACTCAGGATAGGTTCTAGCTATTTCAACCACTCTTTTTCATCTTCTTCTGAGCAAGCAACCATATAGTTTTCTGTAGTTAGATTTTTCCCTCTTCTTTGCTCATTTCCCCAACCTTTGACCTGATTTTAACTCTTTGTCAAGTTTTGGCTCTGCCTCCAGGGTGGAGGGCACACAGTCCCAAGTTTTGGGGGTTTTCAGATGTACTGTCAGATCCCAACAAATTTTCAGTTCTTCCAAAGTGGTATGTATGATCTAAGGAGAGACTGTTACTCCTCTATTGACCTATGCTCTGTTCTCTGAGTGACCATATGCACTCCTTTCTGTTCTGAAGCTATGAAAAGTGTTCTTGCTCCCATGTGACAGCAAGCTCTGTTGTACTTCTGCTCCTATTCCTAGTAGTATGACCCAGAACTTTGACCCAGAACTGAGTATGGGCAAAACAACAGTCTTGCCTCAGTAATAGCAAAGAAGCCCCTACACTCTCCTGATCTCCTTGTCACCCATCAGCCAACAACTCAGAAAACAGCTGATGCAGATGTCAATTCAATGACTCCAGAGACTTGTTCCTGGTCCCCTGGGGCTATATCTGAGCCATGAAAGCCTGCATTGGACTGTGCTCCACTCTTACCCTGGTACAATAGACTTTTCCCACTGTCCTTCCAAGTTGTCCTTGGCAGTTACTGAGCTGAGAGATCTGGAAATTGCCACTAGAACCACTGGCCCATTCTCCCTGTTGCTTTTTCCTGCTGGATCCTGTTTGCAGTAGTATGGATCCTTTGGCACTGCACTCACCCTGGTGCAACAGACCTTTCCTGCCAATCTTGGACTGGAAAATTGTTCTACTCTAGGTATTTTTTGTTAGTTTTACAAGAGTTAATGCTGTGGTTGGATAGAACCAAGTCTTTTCCACAACAGAATAAGGCATCCCAGACATGTTAGAATACTACACTTGACTTCAGGTAAAGCTGTTTTCAAATCCTACCACTGACATTTACTAACTGAATGATTGTATTCCATTTACTTAACCACTTCTTGCTTTAGTTTACTTTTCTGTAAAATGAGAATAATGAAATATCATATCAATTTAGCATTTAACTTAATGCTGGACAAATAATAAACATTTAACAAGTGTTCATTAATTGATTAATATCTCTAGTGCTTGCCTGGCAGAGTTATGAGCTCTTTAGTAGTCACTTTGCAAAATTATGATGCTACCAAAAAAAAAATCTTTTGGAATTTTGAGATAGAAGAAAAAAGATTTTGGTGAGGGAAAACTGTTCTAATAATTGCTATTATTGTTAATGGAGCTAACAGGAGAATTTTCTTTTTGAATACTATTTTTGGTCCAATAACCAAGGCATTCTTTTCTTGATTCCTAAAACACTGAAGTTATATTGCATCAGCTAATGAAGTGAATAAAATAGCTGATGGGCCTGGCATTTCCTGACAGGCAATGACCAGTGGAAAGAATTAACCCTGCTGACAATAAACTGCTAGGAAATTGGTGACCTTTAAATCATTAACAGCATTATGAAGCATAAAAATGTAAAAGAAAATGATTTATGCTTGGAGAATTAGATGGTGGATTCATTCATTTCCATGGACGATTTTCAGATTTTTTTTCTTCTTTCTTGTAGCAAAGAATATGCAAATAGTTACCCCAAAACAGCATATACAATAGAAACAAAAATGTATTTGAAATATTTTTCAATGTTTTTTATTGTTTTCCAACTTGTAGGTGTAAAGTGTGTGGATCAGACAAGTTGAAAAGTAACTTTCTAGTCCATACAATGTTAGAAAAGACCTGGAAGAAATAAAATTTTAGTGGTCATTTATCTTTTTTACTCCCATAAGGATCTGTCTTAGATAGTGCTTTTTGAAGCTTACTCAATCCTAGTAACTGTCAGGAAGCTGGAACTATTCAGATACAGAAACCTAAAGATAGTTTAGGGATCAAAGTCACTGTTGATCCTTTAGTGAAGCACTTGAAAGTAGCAGGAATAAGCTATTCTGGATCTGGTTTTCTGATACTTCTCTGAAAAAGTTCTGGAATAATTCATTGACCTGCTGTAGCTTGTATATATGTGTATCTTGGGAGAATGTGGAAGGATAGACCATGTGGCCAAAATCTCTATGCTGACATACACAAATCCCTTGCTGGGTCCTATGTGAGCATTCTCCCAGGTCAACATATTTCCAAGAAATCACTGAAAGCTAAGAGTGGTGGAAGGAAGACTAGATATTTTCTCTTTCACTGAGGTTTATATATCATCAAATCCAGTTGTGCTAGAGATTCAGAGGGACTGTGGTTCATTTATAGGGAATCTAGATTGATTTATTTCCCACTCTTCCTGCCTCCTCAGATCATCACTCAGTTGTTCATAGTTACACAGACTCTTAGACAACTTTCCAGGAAAATGTTAAGAGAAAATTCATATCTTGGCTCTGGATCAAATTCTGATTCAGAGCTCTGGCATCTGAACTCAGGATATTTGAGTACACAATAGGTTCTAGTTAGTGACCTATTTCCACCACTCAAGCACCATGGAGATTTTTAACAGTGAATTTCTTCCTTTTCACATGGCCCCATAAAATTCTACTTACTTTTGACTTTCAGTTCTGTGGATATTATTAAGGGCCTGCCTTGATTAAAACAAATCCAGCATAGGAAAATTTCTGTTTTTTTTAATAGGTAAATTTGGTTTGAATGGAATGAAAGAAGGGGATGGGGTAGAGAGTAAACATTTTTATAAAAAATTATTTTCAATACAAAAGAAAAGTCCTCTAGTCAACTAGTTTACAGGAAATTGCCAGGAACTTGATACTTGCCTTCAGGTAGCTATGGGAATACTATTAATAGAATGCTAGATCTAGAATCTGGAAGAATTGAGTGCAAATCCTGCCTCAAATAGTTTTAAGCTGTGTGATTCGAGGGGAAGTCATTCAACTATTCTGGGCCTTAGTTAGTTTCCTATTCTGTAAAGATAAAGAGGCTGAACTAAATGACTTTCAATTTCCTAGCTCTAAATCTATGATCCTATCATAAAAAATGAGAAACATCTCTACTAAGAAATAAGAATTCACCACAGACTAAGTTATAATCTGGCCTCAAGTTTTAGGTTGAAGGTAAGGAAAATAAATGCTTTATCTCTTCATTGTCACAGATGTGGAAACAGGCATTTTCAACTTCTTACTATGATGAGGGAGTGTATTTCTAAGGTAAACTCTTAGGAATTTTTTCCAGGTTAAACCTCCTTTTACTCTGTTTAACATATTAGGCAGTCAACCTAGCTTACAAAAACAAACTGAAAATCAACCTGAAATTCAGAAATTTGTCCTTTTTCTGACATGGAAATGTTTCAAGAATAGCCTTTTGGCTAACAGGCTGAAGTATGACTGCAAAAAAACCTCAATCTCTGGAACTCTTAGCCTAAGAAAATTGGACATGGGATAATAATATCACCAAAGTTACAGCAGCCAGGAAAGCCTTTGAGAATTCAGTGGGAGCTGGTTGATAATTCAATCAAATGCATGACACTAAAACTAATTAAATGAACCAGTAAATAATTGTGGTGAAAAGTTAATTATAGAGCCTTGTTGAATATTTAGGCCTCACAGCACCTACTTATGACAACAATCTTGAATAACTCTGCTATTCTTTGTCTTTGTTGGTTGTTTTTTTTTTTCAAATCATTATCTATTTTGCCATATTTTTCTTTAGAAATTTTGAGTTCCAAATTCTTTCTCTCCCTCCCATCCCTTCCTGATCCACTGAGGAGATAAGTGATATGATATCAATTATACATGTAAAATCATGTAAAACATGTTTCTATATTAGTCATTTATTTTTTAAAAATCAAGAAAAATAAAGAAAGGGAGAGAATTATACTTCAATTTCTCACTCAGAATTCATCAGTTTTCTCTCTGGAGGTAGATAGCATTTTTTCATCATTAGTCCTTTGGAATTGCCTTGGATCCTTTTATTGATCAGAGTATCCAAATCCTTCAGAGTTGATCAGCATTACAATTTTCCTATTACTTTGCACAATGATCTCCTGGTTCTTCTCACTTTTTTGTATTAAAATAGATCTTGCCAGGTATTATTTTCCTGAAACTATCCCCTTCATAATTTCTGATAGCACAATTGTATTCCATTTGAAATCATATATCACAATTTATGCAGTCATTCCCTAATTATTGAGCATCCCCTTGATTTCCAACCCTTTGCCATCATAGAAAGTTGCTATAAACAATTTTATATATATATATTATATATATTATTATATATATATATGTATATATATATATATATATATATATATATATATATATATACTTTTCCTTTTCCTTTTCTTTTGATCTTTTTGAGATATAGACCTATCTAGTGATACAATTTTGTAGACCTTTGGGCCTAGTTCCAAACTGCTCTGCAGAAAGGAGTTTCATTATGATAGTTAATGTGATATGTCCTATTTGTTACTGACAATTTCTCCTACTTGCTATGAAAACCACACTATTCTACTGGACCAATTCTTAAGGTAAGTCATGTACAAAAGTTTAACTCTAAATTAAGTGCTGATTTGTTATTTATACAAATCATTTCATCCATATGTCATGGAAAGACTGGTCTATGAAGTCATAATCCTTGGGGCATATCACTTTGCACTTCCTGGTGAGTTAACCATAGCATGGGAAAAATATCTCTGCTGTCAAATGTTCACATGGAAATTAGGAAATCAATATAAGGAATTAGTGGATGCAGAATTATGGAGTGAAAACTCACATAAATGGATAAAATTATCAAAACAGTGCTCCCTTGTCCTTTTTTCATTTTTGTATTTTTTCTAGTGGTAAGATATACAAATTGCCATGAGTTAGAAAAGGAGGAGAAGGCCTGGGCAAAGGGAGTCACCGTTTTCCCATCCCTTCTTTTCCCTCCCCACCAACAAAATGTGTCCATGAATGAGCATCTTTTTTGCATCTTTTTTCTTTTCCTTGATCTGAAAGGATTGCGTATTCTAAAATGGGAACACCTAGGCATTTTATTAGACAAGGAGATCCATAAAATCCACAAAAAGATTCATGAACACCTGAACTTCTGAAACAAGTAACATCAGCAATTGAGATCACTGAGGTGCCAGTATGCCAATCAAGTAGCCTTCACCCTGCTTAGCAGTGATTTAACTTATCAGCTATAATATCTATCCTGGAAGAAGTCAGTTTAACTGATTAAGGCAGGGATTCATCACTTGTAGTGGAAACTCCAAAGCAAATCATATATGGGTCACACTACCTTTCTCCTTAATATTTGCTCCCATTCTCCTCAGGAACTAAGATTTTGTGCAGACCAGTGTCTGTTTTTATAACATCTGTTCTCACTATTCTTCATTATTAAATATTCTTTTGTAAAAGTTAAGTGATATCAGCTAGTTGATTGGTAATAGGGCAACACATAGTATGGACGACATGAATAGAGTTCCCTAATATAAGAATTCTGAAGGCAAAAGTTTACTACCTTCTGGAGACCCAGTCTACTACTATGAATGGTGGTTGGGGTAACAGCTTAAAGAAGGTGACCTATCCTTTAGGGAAAGGATAACTAGTCATAATAAATATTTTGTCCTTCTTGTCAAAGAAGTCAATGACATCAAGTAGGTGATGCCTTGACAAATATGAGAATTGGATTTGAGTTAGAAGGTACTATGTTAAGTCACCAGCCCCATTTTCTCCTCCAGAGCCATCTGGGTTCAGTGGCCAGATGTGAATCAGGGCAATTGGAGATGGCCCTGGATATGAGGCAATCAGGATGAAGTGACTTTCCCAAGATCACACAGTTAGTAAGAGTCAAGTGTCTAATTCTGATTGAAACCCCTGTTTCCCTGACTCCAAGGCCAGTTCTCTATCCACTGTCTCACCTAGCTGGCAACTATAGGGCACAGAAGATAGAGTACTGGCCTTGGAGTCAGGAGGACAAGAATTCAAATCCAGTCTCTGATACTTATTAGTTGTGTGTCCCTGGACAAGTAACTTACCCTGACTTCTTCACAGATAGGGTCATCCCTAGTCATCCTGATTCATATTTGGCCACTGAACCCAAATGGCTCTGGAGGATAAAGTGGGGCTGGTGACTTAGCATAGTACCTCCTCACTCAAATGCAATTCATGAACTTGCCATGTCATAAACTCCAATGCCTGTCATGGCATAACCTCCTTTGTGATCTTCTTCGAGAATTGAGGACAAACATTATTATTTTATTATTATTGTATAATCATCACTTCTACAATACAGGGGTAGAAAGTGAGGAAATTTAGGTGGTACCCCCAAAGAATCTAAACAATCCCTGTAAAACTTTTTAACCTTCCCTCAATACTAGAGAAGAAATCTGAATTAGTATGGTTTAAAAAAAATAAAATATGTTGCTGTCATTCAATCCAATATATATTTTTTATGTATTTCTTATTTTTTTAAATATATTTTTTTAAATTTTTATTTATTTAAGGCAATGGGGGTTACTGACTTGCCCAAGGGCACAAAGCTAGGCAATTATTAAGTGTCTGAGGCTGGATTAGAACTCAGGTCCTCTTGACTCCAGGGCCTGTGTTCTACCCACTACACCTCCAAGGTGCCCCTATTTCTGAAATTTTTTTAGTCATTTGTAAATTCTTTTTTTCTTTTAGAAATATTTTATTAATTTTGACTTTTACAATTTTTCCCCCATTTTTGCTTCCTACAGTAGGCAATCTTCACATTGTTCCCATGGTATACATTGATCTCAGTTGAATGTGATGAGACATAAATCATATCCTTAAGGAAGAAAAATAAAGTATAATAGTTTGCAAAATTACATAATGAGATAACTTTTTCCCCCCTAAATTAAAGATAATAGTCTTTGGTGTTTCTTGAAACTCCACAATTCTTTCTCTGGATACAGATGGTATTCTCCATTGCAGATAGCCCAACAGTGTCCCTGGTTATTGCACTGAAGAAATGAGCAAGCCATTAAGGTTGATCATCACTGCCATGTTGCTGTTAGGGTATACAAGGTTTTTCTGGTTCTGCTCATCACTCTCAGCGTCATGCATTTTCACCCATGCAAATCCCTCCAGGTTTCCCAGAATTCCCATCCCTCCTGATTTCTAATAGAACAATAGTGTTCCATGACATACTTATACCACAGTTTACTAAGCCATTTCCCAATTGAAGGACATTTACTTGATTTCCGATTCTTTGCCACCAATTCTTTCTTTGTTTGTACAAATGATATTTTTACCCTTTTTCATTATCTCTTCAGGATACAGACCCAGTAGTGGGATTGTTGGATAAAAGGGTATGCACATTTTTGTTGCCCTTTGGGTGTAGTTCCAGAATGTTCTTGAGAAAGGTTGGATGAGTTCACAGCTCCACCAACTATATATTAGTGTCCCAGATTTCCCACAACCCTTCCAACAAAGATCATTGTCCTTTCTGGTCTTATTGGTCAATCTGAGAGGTGTGAGGTGGTACCTCAGAGAAGCTTTAATTTGCATTTCTCTAATAAGTAATGATTTAGAGCAGTTTTTCATATGACTATGGATTGCTTTGATTTCCTTTTCTGTAGATTACCTTTGCATATCCTTTGACCATTTGTCAAATGGGGAATGATTTTTTTTTTAATTTGACAAAGTTCTCTGCATATTTTAGAAATGAGTCCTTTGTCAGAAATACTAGTTGTAAAGATTGTTTCCCACTTTACTACATTTCTATTGATCTTGGTTACAGAGGTTGTATCTGTGCAAAAGTTTTTTAATATAATGTAATCAAAATTAGCTAGTTTGTTTTTAATGATGTTCTCTACCTCTTCCTTGATCATAAACTACTTCCCTTTCCATAGATCTGACAAATAAACTACTCCTTGATCTTCTACGTTGCTTATATTGTTTTTATGTCTAAATCCTATATCCATTTTCATCTTATCTTGGTATAGGGTGTGAGATATTGGTCTAACTTAAGTTTCTTCCATACTAAATTCCAATTTTCCCAGAAGTTTTAATCAAAGAGAGAGTTTTTCTCCCAGTAGCTGGACTCTTTGTGTTTATCAAACTGCAGATTATTATAATCATTTCCTGTTATTGCACCTAGTCTATTCCACAGATGCACCACTCTATTTCTTGGCCAATACCAGACAGTTTTGATGACTGATACTTTATAATATACTTTTAGAACTGTTAAGGCTAAACCACCTTCTTTTTTATTTTTTTTTCATTGAATTCCTGGAAATTCTAGACTTTTTATTTCTCCATATGAATTTACTTACAATTTTTTCTAAGTCATTAAAGTAATTTTTTGGAATTTTGATTGGTAGGGCACTAAACAGGTAGTTTAGTTTTGGTATAATTATCATTTTTATAATATTAGCTTGACCTATCCTTGAACAACTGATGTTTGCCCAGTTATTTAAATCTGATTTTATTTGTGTGAGAAGTGTTTTATAATTGTTTTCAAAAAGTTACTGAGTCTGACTTGGCAGGGAGACTCCCAGGTATTTTATATTGTCTTAGGTTACTTTGAATGGGATTTCTCTTTGTAACTCTTTCTGCTGTATCTTGCTTGTCATATATAGAAAAGTTGAGTATTTATGAGGGTTTATCTTATATCGTGCAACTTTGCTAAAGTTGCTACTTGTATTTAGTAGTTTTGGGGGGATGATTTCTTGGGATTCTCTAGGTATACCATCATGTCATCTACAAAGAATGAGAGTTTTGTGTCTTCCTTCAAAATTCTAATTCCTTCAATTTCTATTTCTTCTCTTATTGCTAAAACTAATATTTCTGATATGATATTGAATAGCAAGGGTGATAATAGGCAGCCTTGTTTCACCCTTGATCTTATTGGGAATGCCTCTAGCATAACCCCATTGAATATAATACTTGTTGATGATTTCGGATACATACTGATTATTATTCTAAGGAACAATCCATTTATTCCTACAGTCTCTATGGTTTTTAATAGGAATGGGTACTGTATTTTGTCAAAAGTTTTTTCATCATCTACTGGTATAAACATATGATTTCTGATAGGTTTGTCATTGATAAAATTAATTATACTAACAGTTTTCCTAATATTTAACCAACCTTGCATTCCTGGGATAAATCCTACTTTGCAGTATTTATTATTCTAGTGATAACTCACTGTAATCAATTTGCTAAGATTTTTTTTAAAGATTTTTGTCTCTATATTCCTCAGGAAGATAGGTCTATAATATTTGGTAGGATCATCATTCTTATAAAAACTTTTCCTGCTTTAGGCATCAGCACCATATTGGTGTCATAGAAAGAGTTAGGCAGAGTTCCATATTTACCTCTTTTTCCAAAGATTTTATAGAGAATTGGAACTAATTGTTCCTTAAATATTTGTAACAATTCACTTGTGAATACTTCAGGCCCTGGAGATTTTTTTCTTAGGGAATTGAATGATGGCTTGTTGAATTTCCTTTTCTGAGATAGGGTTGTTTATGGATTTAATCTTCTTTTCATTTAACTGGGGCAACTTAGATTTTTGTAAATATTGATCCATTTCACTTAGATTATCAAATTTTTTGGCATGGAGTTGGGCAAAAGAATTCCAAATTATTTCTTTAATTTCCTCATCATTGGTGGTGAGTTCACCTTTTTCATTTATACTAACAATTTGATTTTCTTCTTTTTTTAATCAAATTGACCAGAAATTTATCAATTTGATTGTTTTTTTTTCATAAAACCAACTCTTGTTTTTTGTTAATTCAATAGTTTTTTTGCTTTTGAATTTATTAATTTATCCTTTAATTTTTAGAATTTCTAATTTGATATTTAAATATGGGTTTTTAATTTGTTCTTTCTCTAATTATTTAGTTCATTGATTTCCTTTTACTCTAATTTATTATGTAAGCATTTAAAGATATAATATATCCCCTGACAGCCACTTTGAGTGAATCCCATAGATTTTGGTATGTTGTTTCATTATTATCATTATCTAGGATAAAATAATTAATTCTTTCTATAACTTGTTGTTTGATCCACTCATTCTTTAAAATGAGGTTGTTCAGTTTCCAATTAGTTCTGGGTCTATATCTTCCTGGTCCAATATTGCATATGATTTTTATAGCTTTATGATCTGAGAAAGATGTATTCACTATTTCTGCCTTTCTACAACTGATTATTAGGTTTTTATGCCCTAGTACATGGTCAATTTTTGTGTAAGTGCCATGTACTGCAGAAAAAAAGAGGTATTCCTTTGCATCCCCATTCAATTTCCTCCATAAATCTATCATATCTAGGTTTTTCTAGCAATCCATCTACCTTCTTAACTTCATTTTTGTTTATTTTATGATTGGATTTTTCTAAATCTGAGAGTGGGAGGTTGAGGTCTCCCACTAGTAGAGTTTCACTGTTTATGTCTTCTTGTAGTTCTTTCAGCTTCTCCTCTAAGAATTTGGATACTATCCTATTGTGTGCATACATGTTCAATATTGAAATCACTTTATTGTCTATGGCACCTTTTAGTAGGAAATAGTTTCACTCCTTATCTCTTTTAATGAGTTCTATTTTTGCAGCTGCTTTGTCTGAGATAAGACTTGTTACCCCTGATTTTTTCACTTCAGCTGAAGCAAACCTTTACTCTTTATGTATCACTTTTTTTAATGAGTTTCTTCTGAGCAGCTTATTGTAGGATTCTGGTTTTTAATACACTGTATAATTCGCTTAGATTTTAAGGGAGAGTTCATCCCATTCACATTCAAAGTTATAATTACAAACTCTTTATTTCCCTTCATGCTATCTTCTGTCTGTTTGGATTTATCCCCCCCTTTCCCCCCCCCTTATCCATATTTCCCAGTACTTTGCTTCTGAATACCAACTCCTTCTATTCTTGAGGTCCGTGGTTTTCCGGATGAGGTATTTTACATTTTCTTCCATTTTTTCTATTTTTTGGTTTTGTTTAACAGGCTCTTGCCATCTCATGAAGTCTCCACAGACTCCATTCTTTGATTTAGAGAATAATTTTCTTCATTTACCTTTTGCAACTTCTTTTCCAATTGGTTAATTCTATTTTTGAAAGAGTTTTCCATTTGACAATTGAAATTTTGAGCAAATTATTCTCATTTTTCATTTGTCCATTTGCATTTTCCAATGATTTGTTTTCTTGTTGCAATGTGTTAATCTTCTCTTGGGTTTCTTTTCCCAAATTTTCCAATTGATTTTTAAATCCTTCCTTATTTCTTCGATGTCTTTCTGTGCTGGAGACCAGATCATATTCTCCTCAGAAGTTCTAAGTCTCTCTGAGTTAGGGTCTTTTCCTTTCAAGAATTTTTCTAAGAGCCCTCCTTTACACTGGCCTTTCTTCATGTGTTGGAGAGGGGCTGGTTCACAGAGGTTTGGTGCTGGGATCTCTAGAGGCTTTAATCACTGAGTGTAATATTTCCGACTGGCCAGTAGGGGGTACTAGAGGCTTTACTCACTGAATGTAATATCTCCAACTGCCTAGTATGAGATTCTGATTGCTTTCTCTGGAGTCCTGGATGGAGGCCCTCTTCCTTGGCCTAGAGGGAGTAGTTGAAGCTGTTAAATACTTTTGTCTTTGATTAATGGTGGGCTACCCTGAAGAGAGGTACTCACTCTCCCTATTGTCTGCTGAGGTGGTTCTACTTCTCACACACTTGTGCCTGTGGCAGAAGTAGTACATAATTGTGTTTGTTCTGGGAAGACGCTTCAGTTGAAATGGAGGTATGGACTCTGAGTTCCTCCTGACCAGAGGAGCCCAAGGATCTATGTGTGCAGCTCTCTCACACCAGAACTGTCCCTCTATCCCTGCTGACAAGCTCCAGATAGTCTGCACCACCACCAATGCCTCTGCTCCCTAGTTGACCCAAGCCCCTGCTGTTGACCAGGCTCTAGCCCAGCCATTGATCAAGCCAGTCTGGTTCTCAGGCCCCCAGGTTCCCAGGCTCCAACCCAGCTGCTAATCAGGCTAATCCACAGCTAATCCAGGCTCCCAGGCTCTCACAGGTCCTGTGTTCCAGACAGATTCTGTCCCCTGAGCCTGGACTCACCCACCATTGTGGAAGACAAATCCTGAGGTAGATATACTTCTCCTGGCTTTTCTTTCTGGGTTTTATTGATCTTAAGAGGTTTGTTTCATATTACATATGAGGGAAGATCAGCAGAGATCAGGAGACTAGTGCTGTGCCTGTCTTCTCTCCACCATCTTGGCCATAAATCCATTTCTGAATTTCTAAACTTTTTCTGTGCTGTTTTCTGACTTTTGTGGATCATCAATGTGTTCTGCAAAACTACCCCCCCAAATTTTCATTTAATTTCTTATGCCAACCCTCAATATATTACAACTAAGATGGGAAAAGTTGTGGTGTAGAAGGTATAACTGTATTAGATAAGTAAGTACAAGCAGTTCTATAACAAGACCAGCATTCCTGCAAAACACCAAAACTATTCAAAATCTTGCAATAAAAATCATAGATCTGGGGAAAAAAGAGGGTAGGGTGAAAAATGCTCAAAATCTTCATCAGTGACACGTAAAAAATAAGATAGTATCTCATAAACATGGTGACACAGTTTTATCTTTGCAATATGGTTAAGAAATACATAAATGGTATAATTAACAGTATCTGGCCTCAGTTTGCTTTCCAGCTTGTACCTTGTGCTGTAGGAGAAACTTTGGACAAGCTATACTTGTGAACCTCAGGTCTAGAAACTAGGGCAAAAGAGGATAAGGATACTATGGACCTGCCTTCTCCACTCACAGCTCATATTGAATCAGATGATATACAATAAATATGATACCTTACCTAAAGTCTGTTTGTAGATGTAGGCACAGAAGAGTTTCATCTTTTGAGTAGTTATATAGTGGTGAAGCTTCCTTCATCTTCATAATTGCTTTTTTTTTTTGCCAGGCAATAGAGTTAAGTGGCTTGCCCAAGACCACACAGCAAGGTAATTATTAAGGTTCTGAGGCTGGGTTTGAACTCAGGTACTCCTGACTCCAGGGGCAGTGCGCTATTCACTGCACCACATCTTCACAATTTCTAAAGGAAAAAATTGAGTAGGGAGAACTTTCATAAAAGGAAACTCAAAATTTGCAAATGTTCCCTGATTTATTAATTACGTTGGAACAAACTAGTGTTTTTGAAACACATGTTACAGCAGAACTGACTGCAGTTGGATTCACTCAAATAATAATAATAATAATAATAAAATTTTGCCATCATTTATTTGACTGTTCCCCACCTATACAGATTATAACACATCTATATCCACTTATTCTATCCATGACCTCCTATAAGTTTGCCCAAGGGAATATAATCAATGTTCTGCAATTCTCAATTTCTCCTAACATTGCAAGACACTAACAAAGCACTCTTTCTGTATCCCCTTGCCATGTGACCAACTTTCATTTCTTATAATAGGATTCATTTTTAATGACATCTGTTACTACTCTTCTTCAAAGTTCCTCATTGTATATATAAAGAAGGCCCTTCCTATCCAGCAAGTACCTCTCCATGATGTTTTATGCAATATTTATTGTTTTTATCCCTTCAGGGAGTCTTGAATGTGCTTCATTGCTTTGAAACAAAGTAGTTGTTCTACCTCCCTGTCCAAAGTCCCCTGCTTTTGAGTGGCATTATTTATTTATTTATTTAGTTAGTTAGTTAGTTAGTTAGTTTTAGGTTAAGGCAAATGGGGTTAAGTGGCTTGCCCAAGGCCACACAGCTAGGTAATTATTAAGTGTTTGAGACTGGATTTGATCCCAGGTACTCCTGACTCCAGGGCCAGTGCTTTATCCACTGTGCCACCTAGCCGCCCCTATTTTCTTTCTTTTAAGATTAATCTATGGTGAATACTGGCATTGAGATGTAAACAGAATCAGGGTAACAGCCAGTCCATAGCCATATTTCCTCTCCTACAGATGATGAAAACCTTTCCATGTCTCCTCTTGTCTTTCTAATCTCTGAGTTCTGGTAGGATTGAAATGTTCCAGTTGTGAAGAAAAAGAATAGGAAACCAGGGGCTCTATGCTTTTCATTTTCCTGTCATATCTCTGGGTCTCATCCTCCTATTGTATTTCTAATTGTCTACAGGTTTCATTAAGTGTACAGACAACTGAACTGACCTTCTGTAACATGTAGATGGCAAGCCAGATACAGTCAACTATATGAAGTGAAAAACTATACCAAGGCAAATGTTTGTTGCTGTATGCCTATGCATACAAAGAAGGGTCCAGAAATCTAGTGAATCTGACTAGAATTTTTTGAAATTCTATATAGAAAACTTCAGTTAAAAAAAATCTCAGCATGAAGTACATGACATTCCAGATCCTTTAAGAAGTTTTTTAATTTCATTCCAGTACAAAAGGAACGAAAATACTTTGATACATTCACAATGCTTTCCATCCTCTTTCTTCCCCCTCTTTGTCTCTTCTCTTATGCTAACATATGGCACACTGAACCACCATAGGTTTAGGGACAGACAAGTTACCTCCCCAAGTCCTGACCATAAATATAATTATCAATCTTTGGGGCTTTACAATGCTTCTGTGCTGATAGATTCAGTTCTACATCTGCTTCACAGATGTCCTGCTTTGCCACCAGGGGAAAAAGTTAGGTGTATGGATCAGCATAGTCAGAGTTTGGGAAACAAAGTAAACCTAGTTTGTAAAGCTGGGGTAAATATGTGAAAAACTATGCTAAAGATAAAACAGAACAAAATCCTGTAAAAGGAAAAAAATGAATTATAGAGGGAATGGTAGTTTAATTCATGCAGATGGGTTATATTGGTTGAGACTTAAGCAATTACTGAATTTATTCATAGTTCCACCTGTTCTAAAATAATCCAAGTGTTTATGTCAATATACATTTTCCCTTCTCTAATTAAGATCATACTCCTTCTGTGATTTAGTGACAAATTATCTCATGAATTGTTGTAGTCATATATTATTATCAAATGTCCAACACTGATTTTATATACCTCACAGGTCACTGTGGGACCCATATTTAATGCTTGGAAGGCACTAAGGCACACTGAAAAGAATGTTAAATTTGGAATCATAAAAAATTCACATCTTGATTTTACCATTTAATATCTGTATGACTTTGGTAAAGTCATGACCTCTCTGGGCCTCAGTTTCATCATCTGAAAATGAGAAGATTGGAGTAGATGGCCTCTTAAAGTAAACTAAACTTTTCTGGCTTCAAATCGTTGATCAAAAAGTTCTTTAAATAAAGCCTTTAGGAAACTGTCATCCCACCCATCATGCCAATGATTCATTAAGTACTGACATAATATTTCCATGAAAGATTCCTCAAGCACCATCTTTCCTACAGTTATCTATGTAACTGTCTTCTCTTCACTTTGTAGACTATACATCTACTCCATTGTATAAAGCAGAAATTGGAAATTTTCCAATTTTATTGGATCAATAAAATAGACTTATGGACAGTTAGGTGACATTGTGTATAAAGTACAGGACTTAGGAATTAGGAAGACCTGAATTTAAATTTTTCCTCTGGCATACTATTCGTTTCCTGAACAAGTCATTTAGAACTTGTTCAAAGGAAACTGGGAAGCCTCTCTGCCTAAAAATACAGTCTTTATTAAGAGAAACAAAGGTGAAGTCTACAGCCATCCAAGTATAATCTGAGTCCCTGAGCTACAGAATTGACAGTTATTATCTATGAGTCTCTTAAATTAGGTATGTTGTATTAAAGTCTTCTTAGGCTGCATTTTGTAGCTCACTATGTCATAACTTTATATCCTAACTTTGTACTTTTCATAATGTCTCAATTAGTTCTTTGATGTCTCAACAGCTCTTTGCAACACTTTATCATTTTAATATAAAGCTTAATAAATAGGTATGATTATTCTGATCATATAATTAATATACACATTTTATAGTGATTCAGTGACATATCTAAGGTTAACTAATGCAAAAATTTCCCTGGGAGTACATCATAGTTTGGTTACACACAGGCTTTTTGTTTGTTTGTTTTTGTTTTTGTGTTTAATCCAGGACCATGCTTTTACTATAAATCATACGGTTAATTCTTATGATTATAAGAATTATAAACCTACTTATTATAATGAAGATTATTGCCTATTGTTTATAGCTGGTAAAAGATTAGCAAAGCAGTACAGAGCAAAGTACTCAAGGCATTGATTATTGATTTTTTTTCCTTTTAGCATAATAATAGCAGCTGCCTCATGAGGATTAAAGTACTTTAGAAAAGTAAAGTACTTTAGAAATCTTAAAGCACTATATAAAGTTTATATATTCCACTTGTGATAAGTTCTGACATTGGATAGCCACACTTCAATTGTCAATAAATATTTGTTAAGCACTGTACTAAGTGCAGGAGATACAAAGAAGGTTAAAAAAATAGTTCCTACTTTAAGGGAGTTCACAGTCTAATGGGAAGAAAACAAACAACTATGTATAAATAAGATATATATAGGATACTTTGACAATAATCATCACTTTGAAGATAGCTGCTCATTTTTTCAAGGGTTAGACCCATACTTTCTGTATGGTGTGTGTGTGTATGTGTGTGTGTGTGTTTGTGTGTGCACATATGTGTATGTGTGTGTTTGCATTAAAAATGAAGGATAACTGTGTTCAGCCTTTACTATAATGCCTGGCACATAAAAGTACTTAACAATTTTTTTCCTGACTTGATGATATGACTCAGTCTCTTAGATTCATCTAAAAAGCACTGTACTACTTACTCTGACCCTTTGAGAAATATCAGCTTTTTTAGAGACACTGTTCAGTAGTTTCAGTGATATCTGACTCTTCATGCACATTTTCTTGGCAAAGATAGCAAAGGAGTTTGCCATCTCCTTTTCCAATTAATGATATTACCAATCCATTGGAATTTCATACCAGGAAACTTTAAGATTCCAAGAAAATCATAGAAATGATCAATAATATAAGAATGAATTTGGCATGTTGGGCAGAGAAATAATAAGTCCTTAAAAATGCTGAAAATGTTATATTAATTGTCCATTTATATAGACCTTTCCTCCTCTCAAAAAATAAAAAAAAACCCAGAAAACTACATGTGAAAATGATCTTTTATCTGATCCAGGCAAGTCAAGGTATCTAAAATCTAAATTACATGCAACAATAGATTTAAAAAAAAGAGGATGTCTGTTTATAATGTAGGACTAATTAGGATTCATATATCCCAGGAACATGAAATTTCAGAGTACTTCCTCTGACCAAGATTTTCTTTTGATTTCTTTTTATTTTTTTTATTACATACAAAGATCATTTTTAACATTCTTCTTTTTGCAGGCTTTTGGGTTCCATATTTTACTCCCTCCTTGTCTTTCCTTCCCTCCTTCCATAACAGAGAGTAATCTGATATAGGTTATATATGTACAATCATGTTTAATACAAGTTTGTTCTTTGTTTTCAAAGACCATGATGTCAGAGAGATGATGTACATGAATTGGATTTGAGTGAGAGGGTGTTATGCTAATTTACCGATCTCATTTTCTCTTCCAGAACCTCTGAGTTCAATGGTCAGATATGAATTAAAGTGATTAGAGATAGACCTGGATACAAAGGCCTAAAGGGTTAAGTAACTTAACCAAGGTCACATAGCTTGTGAGTGTCTGAGGCAGGATTTGAATTCATATCCTCCTGACTTCAGGGTTAGCACTCTAATGTTTCCATATTAGTCATGTGTTGAAAGAAGAATATCAGAACTAAAGGCAAAATACTCCCCCCAAATGAAAACCCAACCTCATTACACATAGATTTTCACAAAACATCAATGAGAAAGGGTAACATCTTTGGATTTAGTATCAAAAGTCCTGGTTTCAAGTCTCAATGCTGACCTTCCCTAGCTATGTCATGGAAGACAAAGCATTTCATCTCTCTGAGATTTGGTTTTGCTCATCTGTAAATTTGGAAGCATAATGATTCTCCTACTTACAGCAAGGAAAGAAATGAGGAAAACACCTCATAAACAAACTGCTGTCTAAATATGAATTACTGTTGTTATTATCATACCAATTCTCCCACAAAATGGTTTTGGAAAGTGATCTCCCCCAAATGGAAAATCAACATCCCCCTGTTTATTCAAAGTCTGTATCCTTTAGGTACAATATTCATAATTATCCATGCAGTTCAGATGCATTTCACTCAAACATTTATTGGATGACAGCCTGACTGGTACTATATTATGATGAAAATTAAATTGTTTCATGATGAGGTTCTGTATTCCAGCATTGCAAGAAACATTTGGTTGATGAGATGACTGTCTATCTTGAAACTAATTATGAATTTATTTTATAATAATCTTTCATTTTTTTACTCTGAGGTCAAAACATTGGAATTTCAATTAAAAGGCAAGATGTTTCTATCTACAATAAAATTATTCATCCAGTGAAAATATATTAAGCACCTTTGGAATGCTCTGCCTGATTCTCAATCTACATTTTGTATTGCTTTTATTAGTAATGTTATGAGTGTAAAGATTTAGACTTCTGAAAAAAATGTCTCTAGTAGTACTTAGCAAAATGCAAGTTTTTATCAGCATAAATTCAGATTTTATCCAGTTTTATTGCTGAAGTGGGCAAGACACCTCAGAGATACAAGTAGATGAGGTGACAAATAGGCTTACTGCCTACTTGAATTCCAAATGTTTCTGTTCCTCTTGCCTTTCAGAAGTCAATGGAACAAGTTGATGAATTTGAGAGAAAACTTAAAGAATATCTGAATTGGCTCATAAGTTGATTGATCGTAATGGAATTATAACTTCATAGGAAAAAGTAGGTACTTTCAAATATTTTTTCCTCTTAAAACTTATTGTTCAGTAAGTTATGATCAAAACCTATTATTCAGAGGAGATTAAACTTAGTCTTTGTTGTGGAAAACTGCTCATTTAGGACAGGTATTACATTCTGTGAAAGTCCTCATAAAAGTTGTAGGCAAAAATCCTAATTTCATTTTATGCAAGCATAAAACAAACTGTTTTGCATATGCAAATGTATATACATATACACACATGAATGTATGTATTTTATTATATATAATTATACATAAAAGATTAGTCTGTCAAAATATTTTCTACCTGCTGATTATCCTTTTCAATATAAAAGTCATTTCCAAATTTGGAATCATTTCAGTTTCCTTTTTTTTTCTTTCTGGTGCTCTTACAAATTAAAGCTAGTTTGATGAATTATCTTGAATTGGAAAAGGAAGAAAAATAAAAATTTCCTTAAGTTCATGGCCATCAAACTGACTCAGACAAGACTGAAGTGAGACTTATAACTATTATTATCATCATCTTCATTATTTTTCTTGTTTTTAATTTCTTAATTTCTCAAGGTTCTGTGAGGCTATATTATAGTGGAGAGAGGACTGGAGTCAATGTGAAAAAAGCCTTTGATTAAGTCTTGCCTCTGATGCAAATAAATGTTGTGACCCTGAGCAAATCATTTAGTCCTTCAATGTCCCAGGGCAACTTTCTAAAACCTTAAAAATGCAGGGAAAGTTCTGATTGCCTTTGGAAGAGGAAGTTGCTCATTTGAAGATCCATTAAGTTGATCAAATCATGGATCTTGTTTCCCCTCCCCATCTCCGTACCCCACCAAAAAGCAAAGAGTTATTAATAACCCAGATTGGATAGGTAAATGGGTAAGGGAGGATGAAGATAAGGTCCTGAGGATGAATATTTAACATTTCCATTTTAAGAATGGGCCCAGGTCAGCTAAATTTTAATTTCCTAGGTAGCTGAACTGTGGACCTCTCCATCAATCTCTCAGCTCCCATAACTTCCTTATCATTACCCACTTCAGTTTCCCTTTGTTTGTTCCATCAAAAAGTAAGTTCCTAAGGGGCAAGGACTGTCTTTTTCATATTTATATTCCAAGTCCAAAACTGAAAAATAATAATCAATAAATTTTATTGATTTACTATGTTGCCATGCCTTATTCTCCTGTTCAGATGCTGAAATTGTTTTTTACTGGTTTTCCCTTATATCTTCCAAAATTCCACCCATGGATAAATTATTCTCTGAGTTATTCCTCTCTTTTTGATCCAGATGAAAAAAGTTATAATAATGGTTCAGAGGAAATTTGAGAGAAAACTTCAAAATTATTTGAATTGCCTTATGACTTGCTTGATTGTGATGGAATTCTGTTGTCCATGTCCTTTGCTATGACTATTAAGGTTTTGAAGAATCTGATGATAAGTTCATTCAGAGTGTTTAAGGGAAAATTATATGGAAACAATTAGGGTGCATTGGATAGAGGTGTCTTTTCAAAAGGAATAACTAAGTTCAAGTTCTCTCAGTTCCTTCCTCTGAAACAATTAGCTTAATAATGTTTGTACTTCATTTTCTAAGAAGATCACCACATCAGGGAACAGGCATTGAATGAATTGGATTTGAGTGAGGGGTGGCTGTGTCACCAGCTTCACTTTCTCCTCCAGAGTCACCTGGATCCAGTGGCCAGATATGAATCAGGGTGACTGGAGATGGTCCTGGGATGCAAGGCAATCAGGGTTAAGTGACTTGCTCAGGGTTACACATCTAGTAAGTGGCAAGTGTCTGAAGTTGGATTCAAACTCCTGTCCTGAATCCAAGGCCAGTTCTCTATATCCATCGTGCCACCTAGCTACCCCCTTGCCCTGGGTGACTTCAGTTGCCAATCTGTACTTGTGTACAATGAAACAACAGGTCTTAGAATTGAGGAAATTATTGGAATTTCTCCCCTTAGTAGGGAAATCTTGACCTTAATAAGGATGAGTCAAAACAGAATTGTTAAAAGTACATTTATTTATAGTTTACTAAGTGATGACCTCTAATTACTCTGCATGGAGAAAGCTCCAGTAGAGGGGTAACTGGAACTACTCCCTAGTTAGGTCATTCATTTTTTACTTAAATATTCCTAATATTCCTGGTCCTGGTCCAACCACAGAAGGGCATTGTCTTCCTCCCTCCCCCCCTCCCCCCAAAGAAAAGGGGGAAAAGTGAAAGGAGATATACCAAAGTATTTCTCCAGGACCTATTGATGGTTTTAAGAGACCAAGACTTCATTTTGTTTTACTCTGAAGGGAGTTATACCTAAGTATCCTTTTGAAATGCTAATTGACTGGTATCTTGATTGGACTTCACCCACTCCCCTGTTGCCTAATTTGATCCTTTGGAGGCTTAAGAAATAGGGCAATTTCCAATCAGTTGTTAAATATAAGTTTAAAACTTATATAACATATTTTGCAGAATATAACTAGGAATCCTGAACACATAGGAGGCAGAAAGCAAAAAAGTAAGAGAATTAGGGAAATCCACTGACTTACCCTGACATTTCTTTTATGGCACAGGCTCACAGACATCCAACTGATATTTTTAAGAAAAGGCAGCCTATCAACCCCCTCACAGCAGGGTTGAGATTAACACTCTTCAAGAATAACTGGAAAGACTAAAGATACATAGATCAGGGAGACAGTCATGATAGTCTTTAGGTCTGAACAGTAAGAAAGACTTGGAAAGACTGATGATTTAAAGGATGCTAGTCTGGATATTGAGTATGTGGTTATGCCAGAGAGGCAGCTAGGTGGTACAATGGATAGGACACTGAGCCTGGAGTCAGGAAGACCTGACTTCAAATCCATCCTCAGGTACAAACTGTGTGAACCTGGGCAAGTTACATAACCTTTGTTTACCTCTGTTTCCTCAATTGTAAAGGGAGGAAATAATATCACCTATTTCTCATGGTTGTTTTGAGGACCACAGCAAAAATTTACAAAGTGTTTAATACAGACCCTGATATATTTATATATGAAATGCTTATTTTTCCCCAAACTCTCCTTAGGTCTCCTGTGTCTCTGCTTCAGATTTGGTATGTGATCAATTCTTTGAGAGTTTTATAAGGACGGGGTTCTATAAAAGCAACCCTTAGTCATCTCCTTCCCTGGTCACTGAAAGCTCAAAAGTTGGGGGTCAGTAAACACAAGGTTTAAGGAAGATAACAATGATAACAATGAAGACAATTGGAATGTAAAGCTGTTTGTTGAAGGAAGGAATGACCTACTGAGTCAAAAACAGACTCCAGCAGTGGATAGTTGGGGAGCACACTTCTTATAGGTTATGGGCTATAGGAAACAAGGTGTTATGGTTTCCATAGGTAGAGTCCTTTGGGATCTCCATGGAGGATGTGATTTGTTTGGGGAGGATGTCCCTGGAAATGGAGAGCTATTTGAAGTTTCTATGGAGGGTAGAATTCATTTTCTCAGGAAATGATACTCATCAGAGCTCATCTGGTACAAGAGTGAAAGTCTAGATCTAATAGTTACAAGGAAGGGAACATTAAGAACCTGAGAGTTTCTACTCTAGAATAGAAGATGCTCAGTGTGAGTATAGGATTCCAAAAAATGACAGGGCAGAAAGGAGAGGATGGAAAAGGGGGGTAAACCCAGTGAATAAATAGGAGAGAAGAAGATCAGATCAAAAAAATATGGAACCCAGTGGTTCCTTTATCTGTAGAATTAGATACATATTTCTCTAGCAGTTAAAGCTGACTCTACCCTATTTTCTAGAATTATTATAAATTATACTTCTTCACACCCTCTACCAAGAAATCTAATATCTTAATGTTACTAACACATGGCCTACTATTATACTCTTTCTGACATTCCCTGGGCTGTATCCCCTTGACTAGAATCTATTCCCTTCTTGACTCTACTTCTTAGAATCTCTATTTTTCTTCAAAGTTCAATTTATAGACTACCTCCTATATCCTAAACAAGTTTTAATGTCTTCCCAGATTACTCAAAACAACCTCCTATCCACAGGATCAAGCACATCTAGTGACTATTATAGCTTGTTGATTATGACAAAATAGCTACTGCAGCTATTTGGAGGACTGTGTAAATTGGCCAAAATTAATCAAACACTGGAAATTTCCTTAACTCTGGTCTAATTGGTCAATGAGTAAATAAACTCAGCCAGGATTAAAATATTATTTAGCATATTGTCCCTCCAGCATAGGAGAACAACATGATTGTTCACTTTTTCTCTTTGGACAAACAACACACCTTATCTCTAATTTTTAAAAATATGGGGAGTCCTCAAAGTCTTTTTGTAATTTTAATGTACCAGGTTATTTAAGCTTTAATAGTTTTAATGTACCAGGTTATTTAAGCTTTAATAGTTTAAAACTACAATAAGACTTCTTAGACATCTTATTAAGGGGTTGTTGTCATTTTTTGTCCTTCATTTTTGAAGAGGACCAATGACAACCCAGAGTGATGTTACCTTGTGAGTGATTTGGATTTAGGTGAGACAATTTCACAAAATCATTAACTTTTCTTTGTCTTCAAGAATCATCAAAGTCCAGTGGCAAGACAAAAATCAGACAATGGCAGGAAGGCAGACAATGGTCTAAGATGCAGTGAATGAATGGAATGACCATGGTGTCTGATGTCTGACCAAGCTTTAAGGGATTCACAATGTTGTTTAGTCACCTCCATGCTTGTTGGAAGACATTGCTCTCATCACCCCATTCCACAGGGCAAGTCTTCACATGCTTGGGGTAGACACATTCCCTCCTCCCCTTTCCCATCCCGTCCACACCCAACTCATTGATGAACTTATTGTTGGTCAGTTACCTTCAACCTGGTTTATCCCATCTACTGAGAGTTTACCAGGGTGTGTGGCCACTGCACAGGCTGCAGTTTCTTGAAGCCATAGGTTCAAGAGTTGAGTGTGAAGTGGACCCCCCAAAAAAAGGCTCAGCAAGCCTTCATACCAGACATGCTAGTATTCCTTGAACACCCCACACACACCTTGGGGAGTATAAAGATTAGCAAAGGAGAAACTGTATAGTGAGTACTTGATAAATGCTTTTACATTTAAATGATTTCATTCATATTATTTAGATTTGAAAAAGACATTAGAAATCAACTAGTTTAAAGCCTTCATTTTGCACATGAATACACAGAGATCAGAAACAGGCTGAATGTCACAGAAAAAGAATGTCTAAGAACCTATATTTGAACTCAGATCTTTTCTTCTGATTCCAAGCTTGGTTTCATTCATTAAAATTTTAAAGGATGTCTTTTTTCAATTATTTTGAAATTATATGGGGCTAAGAGGTCTGGATATTGAAGCGACTGATGTATTATGTATGAATTATGTATACAGATTATATGCCATTCTCTTGTCCCTCAGGAGGACTGAAACAGTTAACCAAAGTTTGAGTGAAAGATATGATATAGAAAGTATCCTAGTATCTGAAAATAAAATGGACCCTCAAATAATGAAAATGAGATTAACCAATTGACTAAATTTTACTTGGTATACTTGATTTATTAAGAAATTCAGATAAGAATCTCTGTCATGTTGGCTAGAATTTCTATGCGATTTACATGCCATATGAGAAAGCCTGGAGAAGTTGGATCCTTGCCAAAGGAAAGAATACCCATAATTATGAATTCTTAAATTCATCAAAATATAAAATATCCCAAAAGTCTTAGTGTAATTTGATTTGTACAAGTTAATAGCACTAAAGTTTTAGGGACATCAGATATATTGACATAACAAAATACTTTCTCTATTGTAACCCCAAAGAGTTAGGATCAGATTTAGAACTGGAAGGTCATCTAAATTTAGTGGTTATCTATTCTAAACTTTTCAATGTACAGATCAAGTAGCTGAGGATTGGAAAGTAAAAGAATGAGCTGGGATTTGTGCCAAGGTCCTCTGATTCTAAATACAATGTTCTTTCCTTTACACTAGACTGCTTTCCTAAGTAGTTAGTAAAATTCTTAATATTCTCAATTTGCATATGAAAAGACTTGAAACAGACAGCTCATTTGCCCACAAGTTCACAGATAGTAAGCAAGAGCAAGAGGACTCAAGTCCAGGTCTTTTGACTCCAGGGTTAGCAACCTTTCTTCAATTCCATATAACTCCTGAAGAATTCTAAAGCAAAGATGCAAATATTGATTGTAGGCAAAGTTTCTTGGGATCTAAGAATCACTCCAAAAGAGAAAATGCCAAGTGGGATAAATAGCATCTTTAGAGGTAACTAGTTGGCTCAGTGGAGAGAGGACCAGACAAGGAGTCAGGAAGATCTGAGTTCAAATTTGGATTGAAACACTTACTAACTGTATGACCCTGGGTGAGTCATTTAACCTCCATTTGACTTAATTTATTGGAGAAGGAAATGGTAAACCACTCCAGTATTTTTTGCCAACAAAAACCCATGGACAGTATTGGTGCTGTGTAGGATAAAAATCCACTTTAAAAACATAGAGACCCCTCTGAGCAAAATAAAAAAGAAGTTTATTTTGTCTTTTTTTTTTTTTTAGGTTTCTGCAAAGGCAAATGGCTTTAAGTGGCTTGCCCAAAGCCACACAGTTAGGTAATTATTATGTGTATGAGACCGGATTTGAACCCAGGTACTCCTGACTCCAGGGCCAAAGCTTTATCCACTGAGCCACCTAGCTGCCCCTATTTTGACTTTTCTGAGAAAAGTCTCACATAGGTAGTAAAGATCAAGAAGCTGCCTCTAACTGACAGTCAAGCAACGTTATAGGGCCTAACACAATCCCCTCCTCCCTATCATCCCTCTCTGTCCACTCATTGGTTAGTCTTCAGAGTTGCATTCTACTTGTGAAAAACTACCAGCAACAAAGAAAAGAAGGAAAGGTTTTCATAAAATACTATCTCACCACATGAGAATAACCTTCAGGCTTATAACTACCTTATTAAAGTAAAGTAACTTTTCTTGGAACGCAAGATCTAGGAACAGTCTACTTATCATAAAACAAGAGAAGTATTATGAGTTTCTTTGGAAAGCAAGGTTTTTCTCATGAGAAAAATCTACTATCCTTCTAGTTGTCAGTAAAAGTAGTCATCAAAAGTTAGGAGAGTGAGCCACCTGTTTGGAATACTAGGGACTTTCTTCTAGAAATAGTTTAAGAATAATAGTTTGTTCTTTCTTTAATATTTCTTAACCCTGAGAGGGCTTCACTAGGAATACTAACCCTGAAATGGTTTTATTGGGAATATTCTACTCAGTGTGCTTTGGTTAAAGGGGTCATGAAAAATCAGACGTGACTGAATGACTGAACAGTAAATGTCTTTACAACTTAAAACAATCTTTGGGTGGGCAAAAGAGTGGGGATCCAGATCACTTGATGGACAGAAAAAAACAGATTTCAATATTTCTGGAACCAAAATGAATCTGGGGACCCTGTTGATTGTTGTCCTTTGTTTCCAAAGAGGAAGAAAATTACATCACTATTTTAGTGAGAAGTCACAGAGTGTCCTGTTGTGATTTATCAGACCAATATGAGCTCAGAATGCTCCAACATGGTGGAGCACATATAAGCCATGTTAATATTTGGGGTAGAATCTCTAAATGTGCACATCTTACTTACATTTCTTTTAAATTGCTTCAATTCCACTTTGCGAACAGAGTACAGAAACTTTTCTGATGAGGACATGCCTTGCAGGACAGTCCTATGCTAGTGTCTCAATTAAGGGACACATAAAAGCAATTAAAACAGATCTTGAGAGTGTCTTTTTTCTGAACCCACTCTGTGAGTACTTGCCCTGTGTGAGTTCTCCAATGGCAAGCCCATTGGAGTTGTGTTCTTTATAGTAGAACTTGAATGCTTGGAATTTTACTTCAAGAAAGGACTTCAGGATTTGATATCTCCTCCTATAAGATGATCTTCCGAATATTCCTGGAGCAATGCAAATGAAAGTGATTCAGTTTCCTGCTATGGCACTGGTATACAGCCCAGGTTTCACAGTTATACAACAATGAGATCAGCAGAAGGCTCTATAGACCTTTAGTTTGGTAGGCAGTCTAATACCTCTTTTCTCCCACATTTTGCTTTGGAGTCTCCAAAACCCTGAGTTACCTCTGGCAATGTGTTTGTCAACCTCATTAGCACTGTGTACATTCCTGCAAAGTATTACTGCCAAGGTAAGTGAACTTATTCATGATATTTAAAACTTCTCCATTTGTTATAACCGATGGTTCCACATATGGATGGTGTGGTGCTGACTGATGGAGCACCTGTGTTTTCTTCTTGTTAATTGTTAAGCCAAAATTCACATAAACAGCATACTTTGTTGCATCTCAACTTCAAAGGCTTCACTGAATGCACAATTATCTGCAAACAAAAAATCATGTCCTTCTTCCACTTTGGTTTTGACTTGTAGTTTTTTCCAGTCGAAGAATTTGCCACCAGTCTGACAGCTGACCTTGATGCCAGGTTCATCTTCATTGAAATTATTTGACAACATGACTGAAAATATCTTGTTAAAAATTAAAGAGCTATAAAGCCCTTTGACCTAGTAATACCAATGCTAGGTCTATATCCCCAGAGAAGAAAAAAGAAAACAAAGAGAAGCATATCTGTATGTACAAAAATATTTATAACAGCTCTTTTCCCCAGATTCACTTTGTGCCCAGAATTCGCAAAATCTGTTTTTTTTCTATCCATCAAGTGATCTGGATCCCCACTTTCTTTCCCACTCAAGGATTAAATCTTAAGCTGTAAAGACATTTGCTGTTCAGTCATTCAGTCATGATCCCTTCATCTAAAGAACACCAATACTGTCCATGGGTTTTTGTTGACAAAAAATACTGGAGTGGTTCACCATTGAAAACTGAAGGGATGCCTATCCATTGGGGAATGACTGAACAAATAGTGATATATTATTATGATGGAATGTTATTCTACTCTAAGAAATGATGTGCTGGATGTTCTCAGAGAAACTTGGGAAGACTTACATGAACTGATGAAAAGTGAAATGCACTGTGCACAAAAATAACAGCTATATTGTAAGATAATCAGTTGTGAATAATGTAGCTATTCTCAGCAATACAATGATCCAAGACAACTCTGAAAAACTTATGAAAAATTGCTATCACTAGAGAAAGAACTAATGGTATTTGAATACAGATTGAAATAAACTTTTTCAAAACTTTCTTATTTTTCTTGAGGGATTTTTTGTTTTCTATATTTTCTTTTACAACATGACTATTACAGAAATGTTTTGCATGGCTACACATATATAACCTATATTGAATTGATTGCTTTCTCAACTGAGTGATGAGGATAAGGGAGGAGGGAGAAAGGAAGGGAGAGAATCTGGAATGCAAAGTTTTAATGATGAAAGCTGAAAATTGTTGTTATATATATATATATATATATATATATATCTGGGAAAATAAAATACTAAATAAACTTAAAAAAAATAAAATGCTTGGGAGCAAACACATAGTCTTGTTTCACTTCCTTGGTGAATGGGAAAGAGCAAGAGCATTGTCCATTATGCAGAACCAGAATCTAGAGACATAAGTTATTTTCAAATCACAAAACATCTTTTGAACTTGTCATTACTTCTAACAACATAAGAAGTATAGAGATTTGCAAAAGAAAACACTATCAATTCAATTTTGGAGTTTGAGAAAAAAGTCTTACACTAGATCTCATTTTGCCCAAACCCTTTCAAAGAATGATAATAATCAGTATTTATAGAGAATGAAGATTTGCAAAGATTTTACAACTATAATCTCATTTGATACTCACAACAATCCTGAGAGATAGGTATTATTATTATCCTCAATTTTACAGATGAAAACTCAGATACAGAGAGGTTAGGATAGTTGCCCAGAGTCATACAGTTAGTAAAATGTCTGAGGTAAAATTTGAACTCAGGTCTTCCAGAGTCCATGTTTAGTGTTCTTGGAAGTCTTGTGAGTTTCATGTTTTACATCTTGTTCTACACCAAAGGACATCCAATATTATTGCCTTTTCTTTATAGTTGAGGAAATTGAAACAATGACCTTTTGAGTTGCTTTGGGTCACATGGCTAATAAGTATAAGAACCTCATCCACCCCACCACACATTTACTACCTATAAAAACTGTCACCCCCAACAAAAATCTGATTTCTCCTCCTTGTTTGTTTTTCCCCCCTCTGAGATGACTTTGATATTGACTTTCAATTTCATTCTCATTAAATTGGTTACTCTGTGGGCTGTCTCTGGACGCCCTTGGGATAAACATCAAAGGGCAAAGGCTTGATTTGCACATGCCAGGGTGGAGAAAATCAATTTTGATCCCTAAGGGACAGAACTAGTGGTGTAGAAAGTCACCCTGTGCTCTGAGAACCCAACTGCTTTGGCACTGAAATCCTGTTGAGGAGACAATCTGGGAGTGTACTGACTGGGTAGGCTCAGAAAAAGCTCCAGGGGCTATTTCATGATCTGCTTACCTCCAAGGAAATAACAACAAATGAGTAAATGACTTTTATTTTTTTATAGTTGATAGAAGTGATTATTGCTAAATTTCTTATGTTATTTTGCTCAATGCTAATATAAGAGTGAGAATCTCATCCCCCCTCTAAATTCATGTAATGAAAGGTTAGGGTATCTGCATTAAATCTATCAATTAATAATAAAATAGGTGAGAATAAGTCCTTAATCAGTTTGAAATGGGCACAAATCTTTGGATAACTGAAACAAAAAAGATAATTCCATAGTGTAAATATCTAGAGATTTCTGAAAGCATTAGACCTTATTCTGGACTTACAAATAACAGTGACTACCTTGGTACCTATTGCCTGAAGCTCACATATGTTACATTTCAACTCCACCTATGCCCCCAAGGTTGTCCAATTCCTTTAATAGAGTTGAAAGGTGTGTGGTATCAGAACCATGTGTTTCAGTGTTGAAACACTGTACAAAGAAAATAATCAAAAGACCCAGAATGGAGAACAAAAAGAATTATTTTGCTCTTCTTGAGAAGAGGGCACCACCTCCATAACATGAGTTACGGCTCTAAGAGGAGTGCAAAGTACAGAAGCATGTAAGCCCTTTTATTCTAGTCCCAAACTCAGTCACAACCTCCTGGACCTACTGGCTAGATAGCTGGGCTCACAATCTTCTCATAGCTAGCTAACAAATTGCTACAAACATTTTCAAGCACTATTTTCTTAATTATTCAGATTCAGTTTTGCGCTATCAAAGAGAGATAATTCATTTTACCCTATCACAGAGATAGTTCTGTGTCCTTCCACATATGCAGGTCAATCAGCATAGTGCTATATAATCTTTGTTACCAACTGACCTTGATGCAGTAGAAACTGCAACTCTTGCTGACATGGCTTGGGAAAAAGGAAGACCCATTGAAACCATGAGGGAGGCTTCACTCAGAGTCCCTCAGAGGTATCTGGTCTCTGTCATTAGCTCAATTTACAATCATTGTGTTTTCCCATTTAATTTACAGACAACTGATTAACTTTTACAAAAGAATATTCACTTTAAAAATTGCTGTTATTGTTGTTTGTCCTTCATTCACCATGACATCAGGGAGCTGATGCCATTACTTGCAAGTGAATTGGGATTAAATTAAATGAGGGAGGGCTGTGCAAAGTCACCAATCTCACTTTCTCCTTCAAGAACCATTTGGTCTAGTGGTAAGATACAGGGCCTTCTACTTTAAAATATTACATGAAAAATATGCAAATATCTTTCCAACCACTTCTTTCTCTTGGAAGAGGGTTTAGGTTCATAGCTTAACTAATTTCTTTTAGCAAGGGTAGAGAACCTTTTTTTCTTGTCAAGGGCCATTTGGATGTTTATAACATCATTCAAAGGCTATATTTGATCACACATTTAATTTATTCACCCTAAAAAGTTCCTAGATTTATTGAATTTCAAGTCTCTGCCTGCATTTGTGTTGGCGACAACACACTAATATGACCCACAAGACAGAGATTCCCCTGCCACTGCAATATATGTATTATGGTTTGACTATTTTCCAAGGTCCTTTGCTTCCTAGAACCCTAGTTTCTCAGGGATTACCTGCAGTACTGATAGCAGCATCTGACAAGGAATCCTTCCTCCAAATATGCCATCACTTGAGCTCCAGGAACTCCAATCACCTTAACCTAAAACTAAAAAAGAATTACTGAACCACACAACAAAACCAAGATTGTTTATTGGGACCATAGGGTTCAAAAGTGAAGAGTTGGAGAAGGAAGCTCTTCTCTACTCTCATCTTAGTTCACCTATGCTATCTGTGAACAGTATATTTCTCCTTCCAGGGCACCTAGGTGTACAGTGGATAAATCACTGACCTTGGAGTCAGGAGGATGGAAGTTCGAATCCAGCTTCAGACAAGTGATACTTACTAGCTGTATGACCTTGAGTCCTTAACCCTCATTAATTCCCAACCAGGGTCATCTCCAGTCATACTGAATTTATATCTGGCCACTAGATCCAGATGGTTCTGGAGGAGAAAGTGAGCCTGGTGACTTAGCACAGCCTCCCTCACTCAAATTCAATTCATGTGCTTGTCAAAGCAACACCTCCCTGGTGTCACGGTCATTTTCAAGAAAGAAGGACAAAACTTTTCCCCTACCTCCCCACTCCATGAAGTCATAAAGAAAATCTGGTAGCTTTAAAGATATAATATATTCCAACTATGCAACAAATGGAAAGAAATCAATTCCAACCACATGGTAAGAAAATGGCAGTATTTATAGATACCATAAATGTCTCCATTTTAGGTGATCTGGTCTTGTGCAAATCCCCTCTTAGGTGGGCAACACAATAAGCCAGGACTGGTCATATCCAAGGTGAAAAATTCTTAAGAGAGAATTTCCAGAGCTATTGGGAAGAGTTGGAAGAGAAGTTGGTTCCATGATTGCCCAGTTGCAATTCAGACCTATCCTTAACTCCTGCTCTGGGGCTCTAGCTAGAGACAGTAATTTGCCTTATGGCTCTGATGCTCTCCTTGAAGACCTCTGGTGACAATTTTCTACTAAATATTTAAAATTAAAACAGACACAGGAGGCTGGAGCTAGATATCCATTGAATATGACCCACCTAATGAGAAGAGGCATATTTTCTTTCAGAAAGTTACTTTTAACAGCCCTGCTGGCTGCTCATTTGTAGTCAAATAGCACAGTTTTGCCACTGCTGTTTATGACCCATTTGGCTCATTCCAGTCACAAAGAGGGGTTTGTTTAGGGAATACTGCTCTCAGGCTGTGGAGCTAGCAGGGTGTGATTTGCCCAGGGGATTCCTTTGATATGTAGGCTTCAATTGTGCTAATGTCCCCATTAGTCTTGATTGTCTCTGTTGGGGGTGGTAGAGATCCTTTAGCCTTAGGGAGGAAATTTTTCCTTGGTTCTTTATCCATTGCACACCCCCACTCCCTACCATATTTTCCTTCAAGTTAGTTACTAGTATTTTTCGTTTTTTTTTTTCATGTTCCTAAGGAGTAGAGGAGGGGTTAGGGCTATATTTCCATAATACAGCAAGATAGTCTTTTACGGGTATATTTGCTGATGGTCCTTTAGCTTTTACTGAGCATGAAGAAAGTAGCTCTCCCTTTTTTCATGCATGACATTGCTTTTGTTCCCTTCAGGGCAATTTTGAGTTTAATAAAAAGAATGGTGCTCACAAGCACAAGTAAACAAAGATGTGTTCACATCAGCTCTCCTAGCCCCACCCACACCCTGCCTTATCCTTAAAAGAAAATCAAATGCCTTGTAGTTTTAGAATGGTGGAGGGGGAAGAGGAAAACAGACTGGGGAGGAAAAGAATAGGTAAAAAAGAAGAATTAACCATAAATTAAGGAAGTGGAGCACACAAAAAAACCTTAAGTCCCATCTAGAGAATAGCAGCTTTCTCCATGTATAGGCATAGGACAAAAGTCTAAAGGGAGCTGGAAAATTACAGAAAGAAAAGTAGGATTGATTGGTCTTTTTAACAGACTCCCTATAGATAGGGATGCATTTTTTGGGAGTGGTCATTATTATACAAAAGGAAGCTTGTGGTGGCCAGAGTGAGGCTTGCTGGACAATTTTCTCCTTTCTTGTCTTCCTTAAGGATTGTTTGGCCAGTAACATCAAGATGACTATTGTTTATCTAAATTGCTGGAATAAACCTTAAGAGGGAGATGGCTAAAGTTTGGTTAGAAACCTCAATTATTCAGAATGTGAATATTTAGAATTGAGTGTAATTAATAATAACTAGAGAAGTTAAACTTTGGATAATCTTTAAGGATTTGATAAACTAATAAATAGCCTAAAAAAGATTTCAGGAAAGATGTGTAACCAATTTGTGAAGATTACTTACAAACACTTCAGAAGTATCTATTTGCATTCAAATTGTCATACTAATTGCAAACTGAATCTTTTTAATTCATTAAACTAAGTCTTTCAGAATATACTAGAGAACATTTTGTTAGCCTAGTCAGTTTTGTATATATTTGGGAGTAATAGTCATAAAAATCATAATAATAATAGCAATGTAATAGCAATTTAAAGATATTAGAGTATTTGTTTTATGCAGTATTCTCTCATTTGATCTTTCTAATAATCTTATCAGGGAGGTTATAAGGTATGAATATCTTTCTTTACAGAGTCTAAAACTAAAATTCAATAGGATTCCTTAGAAATATCATCTAATTTAAAAATAAGAATTCAGTTGGCCTTTTGGTCCATTTATTGTTAACACTGAACTATTTCATCAATCAATGGCATCACTCGATGACAATTATGAGCAGACATTGTTCAGTCAAGAAAGATAATATAAATGACATCAAAACCAGGATATTATTATACATACACTGATCAAATCATTCAGCACCATCATTTACATAAGGATATTGATAATAATAATGGAACTTTTTCTAATTTTACAAAGTTTTTTGTGATTATGGTTCAATGAAATTAGCAGTTGAGTTAATTAGGGCAGAATTTTATATTGTGATTTTTCTTTAGGCAGTGGGACTGGGTTCTTTTCAGTTATTTAAATCAACAAACTCAAGTCAACAAATATTAATGAGGAATTTACTATATGTTAGATAATGTGCTAAGTGCTGGGGAAACAAGTACAGAAAGAAGACAGTACTTTGTCTTCAAGGAACTTATTTTTTGATTGGAGAAGATGAATGATTTCCTTTGCATAAATTCTTATTTCCCTGTTCAGTTTATAATCTTTTCATAACAATAATCTTCATGAATTACTTTGGCCAAAAAATATTCCTCACATGCTAGCCAACTTTCATCTAATGAGAATCAAGAATTCTATAAATTCAATTTTGTTTTGGTTTAGTTAAACAGTAAATACAGAAAAAAATTTGGATGCAGCTATAACCTGATATGTATTTAATACATATATAATTCTGGGCTGTTTTTGATTTGAAGCTATACAGCATCACCACTGAACCTCAGTAAAGGACTTTGCCCCCCAGCAAGGACTCAGAAAACTCCAGCTTACTGGCACAAGTTAGGCTCCTATCAGCTAAACAATAAATCCCTGCCCTAGCCTGAAAGGATTAATCTCAAAGGAACTATTATCCCTCATCTACATGCCTTTAATTATCTCATTTTTGTTCTCTGAGCTATCCCCCCCCCCAAATTTATGTAGCCCTGATTACCTCATCTCTATTCTTTTAAAAGCTCACCCTCTCCTCAGAAGAGTCATAGTCTTCCTTTGGGAGAGGAGCCAACTCTTGGGGAGAGTAATCCTCCAATAAATGCCTCTAATAAACTTGAAGTTAGCCTGAGTCTTTGAATTCTTTTGGGACATCTTGCAACCCATCTCACCATACCCCAACACTTTGTTCATGTGTTTGCTAAAACATTTTTATTAATTTACTTATTCTATTGTTTATGCATATATATATATATATATATATATATATATATATATATGCGCAAGCATTTAGCAAGGGAGAGGAGAGGAGGGAGGGAGGGAGAGAGAAGAGAGGAGAGGAGGGGAGGGGAGGGAAGGGGAGGGGAGGGGAGGGGAGGAGAGGAGGGGAGGGGAGAGGAGAGGAGAGTCTTCAAATTAGTAGACTCTTCTCATCCTCAGACATCTGTGTAATAGAAGACATTTTGAAATTATAATTATAAGACTCCTCAAAAAAAATAATGGAAGGGGTGGACCCAAGATGGTAACAGTAGAGGATCATATCTTAGATGCTCTCTCTCAAAACTTATAAAATTATGACTTTAACTAAATTTTTGAGAGACAGAATCCACAGAGGGATCCAGTGAGGAAATTCTCCAGCCCAAGGTAACCTGGAAAATAGCAGAAAGGTTCTGCTCCACAGGGTTAGAGGTGCAGCTCACCAGAGTGAAGGAAGTTCAGTATCCTAGAGGCAGCCACAGGGTGCTGGGAGCCGTGACTCAAGTCAGCAGGGGAGCTACACTCTGGTGAGCACTGGGCACAACTTAGGGGATCAGCGGGGGGGGGGGGGGGGGGGGGGGGGAACCTCTGCCAGAGGGAGCTTGTGAAGTGCAGCCCTCAGGGCACTCAGTGAGCAGCATGGCCACCGCAGCCACGGAAGCAGGCGGAGCCAGTAAGCAGGAGCACCTAGACATTACTGCTGTACCTAAGGAGGGGAGTGGAGAGAGACTGCCTAGATCTGTCCTCTGTCTCTGGAACAGGACTCTGGGGCTCTGACCACATTCATATCCTGATTGCAGTCTAGGCCCCCATAGAACAGCAGGGTCCCCCCCATCTCAGCCCCATGGCAGAGGGGTGTGGTGTGGTCATTCACAGACCAGGAAGGAAGACAGAGTCTCACATAAGGAGAGCCTTGTGTGTGTGGGGGGGGGGGGTATCCCAATAATAATCAAAAGCTCAGGAAGCACCCCAAAACCAGGCACAAGCTGGTGACATGAGTAAGCAGAGAAAAAAGAAGAACACCATTGAGAAATACTTTGTGATCCCAAGAAACATCAAAATACTCAATCTGAAGAAGAAAAAGTACAAACTCCTTCATCTAAAGACTACAAGAAAAACAGAAATTGGGCTCAGGCTAAGACAGAGCTCAAAAAAGACTTTGAAAATCAAGTGAGGGAGATAGAAGAAAAATTGGGAGAAGAAATGAGAGAGATGCATGTAAAACATGAAAAAGAAGTCAGCAGCTTAGTCAAAGAGATCCAAAAAATGCAGAAGAAAATAATATGTTAAAAACCAGCATAGGTCAAATGGATAAAACAGTTCAAAAAGTTAATGAGGAGGAAAATGCTTTAAAAAGCAGAATTGAACAGTTGGAAAAAGAGATAAGAAACCTCTCTGAAGAAAACAAATCCTCCAGATATAGAATGAAATTGAGGGAGGCTGCTGATTTTACGAGAAATCAAGACACAATACTTCAAAACCAAAAGAATGAAAAATTAGAAGAAAATGTGAAACATCTCATTGAAAAACGCAACTGACCTGGAAAACAAATTCAGAAAATATAATTTAAAAATTATTGGAATACCTTAAAGTCATGATCAGGAAAAGAACCTTGACATCATTTTCAAAGAAGTACTACAGCAACATTGCCTTGATATCCTAGAAGCAGAGGGCAAAATAGAAATTGAGAGAGAATCCACAGATCTCCCCAAGAAAGAGATTCAAAAAAATACAACCCCCAGGAATATTATAGCCAAGTTTCAGAACTCCCAAGTCAAAGAGATAATATTACAAGCAGCCAGAAGGACACAATTCAAATATTGTGAAGCTGCAGTCAGGATCACAGAGGACTTAGCAGCAACTACATTAAAAGCTTGAAGGGCTTGGAATATAATATTCTGGAAGGTAAAAGAGATTAGAATGCAACCAAGAATCAACTACCCAGCAAAACTGAACATACTCTTCCAGGGAAAATGATGGACTTTCAATGAACCAGGGGAATTTCAAATGTTCCTGTTGGAATGGCCAGAGCTGAACAGAAGATTTTATCTTCAAATACAGGACTCAGGTGAACCATAGAGAGTGGAGGAGAAGGGGAAAATATGACGGACTTAATGATGATGAGCTACATGAATTCCTGCATAGAAAAATGATTCTGATAATACTCATATGAACCTTCTCATTTAATAGAACAGGTAGAAGGAGCTGTTATAGATGAAGCATGGGAAACAGCTGAATTTGAAGATATATATAGTGAAAAAATAGTCAGTGGCTAAAAGGGAAATGTAATGGGAGAAAGAAAAAGGATAGGTGGAATAAGCTAAGATAATTCACATAATAAGATATTTTTATTACAATGAGCTATTGCAATGATATGGAAGAGGGAAAGGGAAGGGGGAATGAGGGAATCTTTGCTCTCATCAGAGGTGGCTAGGAGAGGAAACAGCATATATACTCAATGGGGTATAGACATCTAGATTAAGAAGGAGAGAAGGGGGACAGGGGGAAGGGTTGGGGATGTGAATGATGGAGGAGAGGATGGACAACGGGGGGAGAGTGGTAAGATATAAAACAGTTTCTTTTTTACTTCTTGCAAGGGGCTGGGATTGGATGGCCTTTCTGGGACTATAGGGCTGGGCCTAAGGGGTGGTATGTGGGCTTGGGGCCTCTTGGCTCCAGGGTGGGTGATCTATCTGCTGCACCACTCAGCTGCCCTACAGCACATTTAAGAAGAGGGACAGAGTGAAAGGATAGAGAAAATATAGTATATGGTAGTGGGGAAGTATGAATGGAGGGAGTTGAGATCAGCAATGGCAAGGATGGAAAAATATGGAAGTAGCTTTTGCGATGGAATTATCACAACAAATATGATCCACCTGTGACAGAGCTGGAGGTTTTGGAACACAGACTGAAGCACATTTTTTATTATTATTATAGTTTTGGGGGGGGGTTGTGGGGCAAATGGGGCTGGGTAGCTTGCCTGGGGCTGCACAGCTGGGTGATTGTTGGGTGTCTGAGGCTGGATTTGGACCTGGGTGCTCCTGGCTCCAGGGCCAGGGCTTTGTCTACTGTGCCACCTGGCTGCCCCTACTATGATTATGATTTTATTTTATTTTGGCTCTTTTTTTTTTGGTTTTTGCAGGGCAATGTGGCTGGGGCACCTTACCCAGGGTCACACAGCTGAGTGATTGTTGGGTGTCTGGGGCCAGATTTGGGCTCAGGTGCTCCTGGCTCCAGGGGCGGTGGTCCTTCCACTGTGCCACCTGGCTGCACCTATTATTATTATTAATTTTAATTTTTTTCTCTTTCCTTTATTGCTTATGTGGGTCTATATTTTGGGGGGAGGAGGGTTATTATGTTTATTCTTCAACAAGGATATTTCAGTAATGTATAAAAAACAGCATTTGTACAAAATAAGTATAAAGAAGTAAATTTTAAAAAAATGGAAAATGTCATAGTAAGATAGATTGGGGTGGGTATCTTATGGCATCTAAAAGTATAAATTCACTGAATTTTTGAGAACATCCCTAGATAGTTTTTCCTTCTAGAAGCCCCTTTGACTGGATCCCTGAAGCACTGTCTTTCTACCTTGGTCTGTCACTGGCAACTTGAAGTAATCATTCCCTTTGTCCCTTCTTGAAAAGAGGGAAAAAGTTTTTCTCCTTATTCCTTTCTTGTTATTGCCTTCTGGGGGAAGGCAAAGTATACCCTTCCTTTTTTTTTTACAGGATATTGACCTTCTTATTAACATTTTTTAAGGAGGTAGATCTAAAAGAAGGGAGAAAAAGTCTAGAAAGGATTTTAAAAAAATAATTATTTTCAATTGAATGAAAATGATATTTTTAATAGGTTTTGTTATACCTGGAAGGTAGTGTCCAGAAAGAGTTGTTTTGAAAACAGCAATGGTGCTGAAGGAATTGAAGGAAGATTCCATATTTAAACACTTCTAATAGAAGGACATGCTTTTTTTTACTTGGCAGAGAAATAGAAATGCATAATCAGCTTGGCCAGAAGGTAGAAATCAGGAATAATGGACATAAATTGCCATGAAGTATATTTTTGGTTTCATATATAAAAAGCTAAAATAACAATTAGCAATTAAGGTCATCTAAAAATGGAATGGCCTGACTTGGGAAGTAATCAGGTCATGAGTTACTTATGATAAATTGTTCCTACTAATCTATTCATTCATTGAAGGCAAGAATTGCCTTTTATGAATCATTGTATCCTTAGCTCTTTCACAGTGACTAGAACATAGTAGGTGTTCAAAAAACATTTATTGACTGATTAATTGCTTTCCAATTGAGACTGAATGGTCACTTAGATGATTTTATACAGTATTTTTTATTTTGTTACAGTCCCCCTCTAACTCTGTGATTTGATTCTTTTTATTTGTTATTTCTTTACTTATTACCATTTTATTTTATTTTTATTATTTTATTTATTATCCAGCACAAAATATTTAGATGAAAAATGGAAAGAATTACCTTGGGTTAATTATCCTACTGTATTATCTATAGGTAAAAACAATTCCCATTGGTCACCAGAATTGGGATTCACTCTCTTGATATGGGACCCCAGTTTTGAACTGGTATTAATCAATCTGGTAACACATTGAATAGAGCACTAGATCTGGAGTCAGAAAGACCTGAGCTGAAATCTGGCTCCCAGCCATAACTAGCTATGTGACCCTGGATAGGTCATTTACCCTCTGAATGCCTCAGTTTCCCCTAACTGTAAAATGGGGATAATAATAGTACCTGCCTCAGAGGGTTTTCATGAAGATCAAATGCTATATTGTAAAAGTGAGACTGGTGGCTTATCACAGCACCCCCTCACCCAAAAGCCAATTCATGTGCTTTTCATGTTATCACCTCCCTAATGTCACGGTCTTCTTCAAGAACAAAGGACAAAAAAGCATCATAAGGTACACTACTTAAGAAAAATGCATTTTTTCCCCTTTCTTGGGATCTGTTCCCAAAAGAGAGGTGTAAGGTTTATTTTCAGGGCTTCTGGTTCTTTACATCTCCCACTCTGAAATCCCAGGAAAAATAAATATAAGTTTTTAAATTTACAACATAGATGAAATTAATATGGCAATTTATTCTCTCTGTACTAAAGAAATGCTTAAAATACAAAAAAAATTCTTAAATGGGATCTGGAAAAGACTTAAAGATACACTAACTTTTAATTCTTATGTTATTTTCCTAGAGGGTTGCTTCTTTATACCCATAATACAAGACATGTTTGTGGGACTGCTAAACAGCTACTTCACCTTCAGCGTCTACTCTCTGAATGAGTCAGTAATGGGCTGTATCTTCTGGCAAGCCAAAGAATGACTTGAGCTAAACAGTAATAGAAGAGGCAACCAAGCACCCAGGGTCCAGGTTGGAGTTTGCTTGGACCCTTTATGTTTTCAGCTTCAAACAGGTGCCATAGCTGATGGGGATGTGGCTATGAAAAAAAAAAAAAAAAACAATACTCCCTAATCTTCACAGGAAGTCCATGGAAGCGTTCTCAGAGTCCTCACATGCTCAGAGAGAGAACAGTGCTAGAGAGGGAAGTCAATACTTTTAATATGGGTCATTTTTCCTACCTCAGTTTTCAGTGTCTGATTTTATACCCTGTAATAAGGAGAGAGGGAGGAGAAAGAGCAAGGAAAAATAAGAGCATTACTCTGTCATCTCAAAATTCATATTCAGCTCTACTGAGCTCCCCAGAAGTCATCAGGGAAAGCACAGCTCAGTTTCATGGATGCTTCATGAGGTGTCCCCAATGTATTCATTCCCACATATAGTTCATGAGGTAATTACCACACATTATCTGACTATTTAGAAACATCTGAGTGTTGGAGGTAGGAGGTTTAGAATTAAAATAAAACAAAACAGCCCCCCAAAATGCCAATATATTGAACAGAGTCCTGAAAACCCTTTAAGAATTTTTTTTTAAATTATCTATATTCTACTTTGCAGGTAGCAAGGTAACATAACAGATTCCATTTTGGCCTCTGAGTGAGGAAGGCCTGAGTTCAAAAAATTGAAATAGTAACAGTATGTACCTACCATAGTTGCAGGGATCAAATGAGCTAGCATTTGGAAAACATTGTGTGAAACCTTAAAGTTCCATATAAATTCAAGTTATAATTTTCATCATCAATCTGACGGGGACTATAGATCTCATCTCCTTTGGGCACCATAACAGTTCTTTAAAGTATATAGAAAGGTAGTATGCAGTAGAAGGTGTCACAATGGATAAAATGCTGACCTTAGAGTCAGGAAGACTCATTTTTGGGAGTTCAAATCTGGCCTCAGACTTATGAGCTGTGTGATCCTGAGCAAGTCAATGAACTCTATTCACTTCAGTTTATTCATTTGTAAAATGAGCTAGAAAATGAAATTGCAAGCCACTCCAGTACCTTTGCCAAGAAAACCCCAATGGGGTCATGAAGAATCTGACATGACTGAAAAACAACAGAACAGTAACAACAGAAATTAAGAGAAGTCAGATCATTTTGTTCACATGTCTTAGTTCACCATGTGGCTACCAAAACATCTTCCGGACCCTTCCACCTCCATTTTCTCTGAACTCCAGGATATCTACCATTCCCTTGGAAACTTCAATTTACACTTTTAGAAACACTGGCAAAATGACCATGCTGAGCCTCTACTCCTTGAAGATCTGTTCTTTCATTTCCTTAGTTTCTTTTTTGGGTGTGTTGTTATTAACTGAATACTTTTATTCAACATATAGAAGCTACTAAGAATTTGGCATCTGGGCTGTACCACAAGTTTATGGCTCCACACATTTACATCAGGCATGATGGTGTGAACAGGTTATTTCAGCCCAAAATGACAAGGTCTTCCAGCAGGGCACCAGATGATCAGGTAGAGTCTATTCTAATGATACAGTGAGAACATTAAAAAAAGGTGGAGAGGTGAGGGGATTAACCAGCAGATGTCCCTGCCCCTCAAAACAAAGCTGGTCTAATACTTGATGATGCCCATTCTTAGGACAGAAGCACACTTCTACAGAGGTGATTGATGCTTGCTAACCTTGAGGCCTCCTGGCTATGGAGTGTGTTTGGCCCAAGGGTTTCTCAAATTCCTTTCAGCAAATTTAGCCTTTAGCTCTTCCTCAATTCTGAGACACTGAGACCACCAGGGAACAACACTCTTGATCTGCTCAGTGCAGAGACCTACTACCAAGTGTGCAATGAAGATATCTCCAGTCTTCCCAGAACAAAGGGAAATTATTATTTGTAAGCCAATGGCCTAGTCCAGTTTGCACACCTGAAGAGATTCAGTCAATCTGATTACTTTGAGTAGGAGGAAGTTGCAGGCTTTCTCATTCACAATCTTTTCAATACACTTGGGATTTGCCACCATGGGATTATCCTCCACCACCTGGATGCCTGCAAAAGCAGTGAATTTTTTTCCAATCAACTTGGTCAAAGGAATCTTCTCTAAACACCACTGGATAGTCCTTGATGAAAATCTTATAGAGCTAGAATCATCAGGAGACTTGAAGTTCAATAATATTTTTCAAACCAGAAAAATTCTGAGGCAGCAATATCCATGCCAATTACAACTTTATCAATATAGCCAGTCTTACCAATGGCATTCTTTAGCAGCTCTAGAACACCTTTATTCTCCAAGATGTTAGAAAGAAAGTCACTCTCATCACTTATGTTGTTGGTGTCTTGTCCATGTATCTGTTTAATCACATTCTTCATGGTGGTTCTCAGCTCCCATGTGCATGACTTCTTTAAATTTGCTACTCCAACTGGGAGGATCATGAACTCCTACAATGCCAACTTGTTACCATTGTGTGAGCCACCACTGGTCAAGTTGAAGGCTGAAACTGGCAGGATGATTTCATCATTGTCTGCAAGTTCAGCAATATGGGCGTACATTGAGACATTTCTCAGCAACTCCAGTTTTACACAAAGCTAGTGATACTCCCAAGATGGTATTTATAACAAATTTCGATTTATTCTTAGAGCTCTTCAACTCTAGCATCAATTTGTCAATCTTCTACTCCTCAGTACTCAGTTTCTTGCTAATCAGGGTGGGAACAACAAATTTGTTTATGTACTCAACTGTTTTTGAGTGGGACTTATTATCTCAGAATTCTAGGGCTTCTTGGATGCTGGTAGGAGCATCTCTGGGCTTGGAAAAGACCCATTTTGTTTTTTACTCATCTTAGTGAAGAGATCAACTTTGACAGTGGGGTTTCCACAAGAGTCTGGATCCTGAGAATAGATATGATGAGCTTCTGGATGGGGTTTCTCTGCTGCTGTTCAGAGAACAGAAACTGAGAATCATATTCTTAGCATCTCAGGGAAAGATAGTATTGAAAGTACTCTCATATCTGGATCTAGAAGCTGAGCTGGAGGTGAAGAACTACATATTTCTCTCTTCTTTAAGGTCCATTGAAAACCTCAGCCTGACTCAGAGCACTAGATAACAAAGGGTGGGAACATATGCCTACAAAGTGTTCTACTGAAACAAAGACAATGGAAAAACTGCAGTAGTAAAACAAATTCTTTAATTAGTCTCTTTTCAGGATATCCAAGTCCACAACAGCTGCTAGGTGGTTTGCATAAATTTGGCCTGGGTAAGCAGTCAGGCACCTGGACTAGATTCCAGAAATGGCTAGAAACTTATTTTGAAACATAACTGGCTTATACTCTTGAGGTCCAAGTTACCTTGGCACTTCCAGTTCTTTTCTGGCTTCTGGATTTCTTGGCTGATAATCACATATGTTTTCCTTTCACCCTTAATTTGTGTTCTTTTGGCTTGGTGGTCCAAAGTTTACACAGAAATCAGTTAGCCCCTTTGTCTGGAGATTCATAATATGATTCATAATAACTATCCCAGATGACTGCAATACAAAGTTACATGGTTCTGTTACTTTTAAGTTATACCCAAAGGATGGGGTAAGAGGCAGGTTAAAGGCCTGGAATATCAATTCCTCACTATTTCTTTTTTTAACTTTATTTTTATTTAAGGCAATGGGGTTAAGTGACTTGCCCAAAGTCACACAGCTAGGGAATTATTAAGTGCCTGAGGCTGAATTGAACTCCTGAGTCCTCAGGGTGGGAACAGTAAATTTGTTGATGTACTCAACTATTTTTGAGTGAGGCTTTCTGACTTCAGGGCCTGTGCTCTATCCACTGTGCCACCTAGCTGCCCCTGCCCCACCTCCCCCCACTATTTCATTAAGGATATCTTATACTACAAATTCTATAGGTGAATTCCTCTCTTTTTTTGTTTCTCTTGATAACCAAAGACTATTTGGAGGATTATGAGTATATATCTGTATGTAGACGTGTGCACATGTATTTGAAGGGGGAATTTCAGAGGGTCCTTGAAATTGAATGCTATGTTCATCAAAACAGCTGTGAAGTTACAACAGCATTGTGCAGCTGGTACATTGAAAACAGCCCCAAGCAAATTTAAGTATTTGGTAAATATAGAGTTAGAATCTCTTCAGATCAATTTATCATTAATAAGTGTTTAAAAAACACACAATAGAGGCCTGGAAAGAATCTGAGTGTAAAAGGCATTCTTATATACCCTCTTCTTTTTCTTCTTTAGCCTTTTGAACATCAGGTAGCTTTCCTTTATATGATCCCAGTATTCAGGAAGGAACTTTTAGCTATGAATTATAAGGCTATTGTCCAAAGCTTAGAATGCATTTCCTAAAATAAATTTTTTTTCCTGGTTTAAACCAAAGCTGTGTACCAAGTCAGATAATACTTCCAAGATCAGAATATATATGAAATCAGTCACTAATGTATTTTTCATTTAAAGGAGAGATTTAATATGATAGTCTTTTAAGTTGGAAAGCTATTAAAGAACACTGTCTATCATCATAATAGGAAATGATGATTAGGAGAAATATTCGATAAATTAGAATGAAAATGGAGACTGTATTTTTCATCTCAAAACAGAGAGATGAAATAAAATATTTCTATTTTGGTCAAGAGGATCACCATTTAGGATGAACAAAGAATCAATTGCAAAGTTGGAAGGAACCATATAGGTTATCTTGTCTGACATTCCTAAATAGGGATTCCCGTGGACAGCATCCCTAATGTACCCCCCAAAACCTTTTAAGATAGGACTTTCTCCTCATTTGTAATTAAAATAGCACCTATCCCCCAGTATTGTTCTGAAGATCAAATGAGATAATATGTATAAAGTTCTCTGTAGACATTAAATATTATGTAAATGCAAACTATTATAACTATAATTAATACCACTTGATTATACCTAAATACTTGAAAACCAGCTACATACCACAGTTACCTAATGTCTTTTTTTTTCCTGGTTTGGAAATCCCAGTTTCTTAAGTCAGTCTCCATGTAACATAGTTCTAGTTTCCATACTTTTATAGTCAGTAGCATTTGGAACGATTCACTTCAATCTTCTCATGACGTTTGGAGTTTTTTGGCAAAGATAATTGGAATAGTTTGTTGTTTCCTTTTTTTAAACTCATTAATCAGATGAAGAAATTGAGATAAACAGGGTTTAGAGACTAGCCAGGGTCAAATGGATAGTAAGTATCTGAGGCTAGATTTGAAGTCACAAAGATGAATCTTCCTGACTCTAGGCCTGGAACTCTATCTGTTGTGCCATCTAGCTGCCCAACACAAAATCTCACTAGACATAGGCATAGTTATGGCCATATTCTTGAAATCATAGAGACTTTGGGCATGTTTTAGATCACCTGCATACCCAACTTTGCCATTTCTTTCTCCAATTCATTTTACAGGTGAGAAAACTGAGGCAAATTGGGTTAAGACCTGCCCAGGGTCACACAGTAAGTGTCTGGAATCATATTTGAACCCAGGTCTTCCTGACTCTAGGCCTGACACTCTATTCCCTTCCCAGCTAGCTCTCTCCTATTTTAATATAATTGGCTTTATTGTAAGAACATCAAATTGGCTTGTTTAACTGGAGTAGAGTTCAAAAATGGTAATCATGTGTAATAAACCTGGCAAGATAAGCAGGAGCTAAACAGAGAGGAGTTTTAAAAAGTTTAATAGAGTAGGGCTTTTTTTTTCCATCCTTGAAGAAATGGTGTCACTGAAGTTCTTTATGAGAGGGAGTGACACCTTTAGACTTGAGCTTCAAGAAAAATAGTTTGGCAGCTCTTTTGGGTGGATTGGGGAAGGAAAGAGACCTGAGGCAAGGAGAGCAATTTTGGAGTCTTTTGAAATAGTCTAATAATTCTTGTTAGCTTGGTCAAAATACGTGGTGGGTTTGAGTGGATTAATACCATGTGAATATAAGATGATTTGTTCACTTGAACCACTAGCAAATAGAAACTCAAATAAGATCTCAAGAAGTCTTGCTATTAGTTGATTTGAATCTTGTATAATGTAACTTAATTCTAAAAACAATCATAAAATGCTAATTTTAGGAAAGGTTCCCTTTCAGAACCTTTTAGCTAAATTATGGCTAATCTCTATTGCAGTGTGTATGAACTATAGGGATGATACAATTATTCTTGAAATTCAGATTGGGAGGAACAATTATATTTATTAAGATCACACTATGTTTCAGGCATTGTGGTAAATACTTTACAAAACTAATTATATTTTATTCTCATAGGAACCCTATTATATATGTGATATTGTTAACAGCATAATTTTTCAGTTGAGGAAATTGAGGCAGAGAGAGATTATATTATGTGCTTATGCACAAATTAAATTTCTGTGGCTGGATGCATTCTCTATCCACTGTCCTTCCTATGTTTAACATTAATTATATTAAGGTCATACTCAGTTTCCTCACTGTGGAATGGAGTTTTCCCTGGATTCTCCAAGGCTATGTTAAAGGGTCTAAACCTCAACAAGTCCTGTTGATTTGGTAAAGAAAGTTTGATTATCTTCACTGTGGTATACAAACTTTCATTTCTGGAACTGCAACTTGGGGCACATGCTGTCCTATTTATGGAGGAAAACATATGACCAAATATATTTTGTGGCTCCAGACCCAATTAAAGTTTATCCTGTCCATTTTCAGCTAAGACAACCAGGTGACTCAGTGGAGATCATGCTGGGTCTGGAGTCAGTAAGATTTGGAATTCAAATTGGAATCCAGACACATTTTAGCTATGTGATCCTGAGCAAATCGTATTACCCTGTATGCCTCAGTTTTCTTATCTGCAAATTGAACTGGAGAAGAAAATCACATATCACTTCAGTATCTTTGCCCGGGGAACTCCAAATGGGGTCATCAGGAGTCTGAGATGACTGAAAAATATTGATGCCATTTTTTTTACATCTTTTTTACATTTTTTACATCTGTGGGCCACCACATCCCTTGCCTATCCATTTTTGTTCTAGAAAGTAATGAAAAAATCTTTCCACAGTTACTAAAAAAGGGTATAACAATGTCTCTCATATGGTTCTTTATAGGAGGCTACTCTTCCTAGATCACTATTATTCAAAATTTTCTTCTTCCTTCCTTCCATCTTTCTTTCCTTCCTTCCTTCCTTCCTTCCTTCCTTCCTTCCTTCCTTCCTTCCTTCCTTCCTTCCTCTATATTTCTTTTTCAGACTTTGGAGAGGCTTGCTACCAGCTATGTTGGCCCCAGAGTCATGAAATTTTAGCTGCAAGAACTCATGGACACTGAGGAACCACTGGGAACCTTGTTGGTTTGGAAGCATTTACCCCAATAAAAATCATACTCAAATGACTGCAATATAAAATTTCAAGGGAAGTCCCTTCAGTAGATCAATATGGTATTCAATACTCATACTTCTTCTGTTCCACTGCTGTTTTCCTCAGCTTCCTCTTGAATCTTTTCTGCTAGTTACTTCTATCCTGCCACCTGGTACAGGTTGGGGAGAGAGCTAAATGCTAAGGAGTTTGTTTGGTTATTTTTTCCCTTGAGTTTGCTTTGGATTATGATTAATTGAACTTCCTGGGCTAATTTGTTGCCTAATATTCTTATGCAAAATTGTAAATGCCATATTAAACTTAACTAAGAGAGGCAGGGGGTTATCTTCCCATAAGCCCAAAGATAATATGAACTATGCAAATGAGCATTGGTGTTAACACTGCCATGTTTGTCTTCCCAGCATCCTAGCCACTGTTTTCCCTGCAGGATAACTTGAGCTAATCTAGTAATTAGTAGTAGGAAGCTTGCAAATCTGCAAGCTAATTTACAAATAAGAAAACTATGTTTAAAATGACATTAGCAGCTCCCAGCTCAATGCTTGGGTTTCACACAGCTGCTAAATTCCCCTAGCCAAATTCTCCTGTGGTGCTTAGAAAATCAAGAGGGCATTAGGGTCTGCCTTAAAGAAACATGAAGGGTTAGAAAGATAAAGCTGAAAAGATTCTCCTTACCCTGACCCAAGTCTAAGTAATTGCTGAAATAATGAATGGTATCTATAATCAGATGACTTGCCAAAGATGTCTTGCCATAAGTTGAATAAATAGTTTTATTAAAGAAATAACTGACTAGAAAATGTGCTTGGTCAGTTTTAATGAAAGTAATGGGAGAGTAGATGGATAACTAAAATACTATATGGTTACCTAAATAATATTACTAAACTTATAACAAGGCCTTTGGTTCATTCACTAGATATTCTCTGGATGATTTACGGGAGGAAATGGTCAAAGATTTCCTAGATGAGAGGGTATGGTAAAGTTATTATTTATACTAGTGAAGGACACATATCAATGAGATCACAGATCTATTAAAGCATCAGTTTAGTGACTTAATAATAAAAGAAAATAAGGTTAGTCAGGCATAATTTACTATGATTTTTCAATACTGTGTATCAGTTGTTTGAATGTTGAATGTTGGAATCAGGAAAACTAGGGTTCAAATTTAAGTTCAGACATTTGCTATGTGATCTTATGCAAGTTATTTTAACTTGTTTGTTTCAGATTCCTCATACATAAAATTTTTTCCCTTTCTGATCCAAACATCTATTGACTAAAGTTTTCAAAAGCAGTTAAAATATTTAACATGCATTATGATTTCTCTCTCAACACATTCAAATTTGAGCAAGGTATAAATATATATATGGGTGTGTGTATATATATATATATATATATATATATATATATATATATATGTATATATAGAGAGAGCATGAAAACAATGTAAAGACTATCCTACTGCCTTCTGTGGGGGTGGTGGGAAAGGAAGCAAGATGGGTGGGGGTTGTAAAATTCAAAAAACAATAAAGAAAGAAGAAAAGATTTAACATCCATGTCCAATACATCCAATTCAAGAAAATCTAGAAAATCAAGAACATTTTCATTGAATCCATTTGCCATCTTCCATGAATAAGTCTTCCCATTCCTCACTTTCCAATTTAGAATAATTTCCTTTTTCTTTGATTAATCATATGGCTCTCTTCATCAAAATGCCGTTCAACTCTCAACTTCATGAAGAATTCCAAAACTGTGCATTTTATCACACCATTCAACTTGTGCTATGAACTGCAATTACTCCCTGGTAGAACCCTTTATGCATGCAAAATAAGTTTTGAAATAACCTATGCCCCCCTTTCATCTTTCAGACCACTCCTTCTTAGAACTCTTTTGCCACATCTTCATATAAGTCAACCATGGTGTCTCCCATTGGAGAGACTATACAATTTTTCTTATTTGGTTTCATCAATTCTTATGAATTCAATTAGCTTCTCTATGTAAATGAGTCTTACATCTTTTTTCTATTCTAACCTCTTTGCTGTCCTCATGTATCTTATTTCTGCTCAACCCGTTGAATATCTTGACTTGCATGTTTTGTAGACATCTTAGACTCAACATGTCTAAAACTGAACTAATTATTCACCTCACCAAGCCTTTCACTCTCTTTAACATTCCTATTGGAAAAAAAAAAACACCCTAACTTCCTCCACAGTTACCTCCTAGGAGTCATTCTTGATCTCCCACTCTTTTATATTTCATCTACAAACTGTTGTCAAGTCCTACTGATTTTTGCTTTCACAACATCTCATGTATATGCCTTGTATATTGCTACTACCACCAACCTGGTGCAAGTTTTCATCACTTCATGCTGCCTGATTATTCTCTCACCCTCTCTTCCCATACTCAGTTATCAAAGTGATCTTCCTAAAGCACAGGTCTCTTTATATCACCCCCCCTTGAATACATATTTACTTAGCAAACTTTAGTGATCCCATATTACTTCTAGGATCAAATATGCAATCCTCTGTTTGACTTCAAAATTTTCATGATCTGGATCTTTCCTATCTCCTTATTGCTTACTTCTCTTTATATACACTGAGATCTAGTGACATTATCCTGTATGCTGTTCTTCAAACAAAACACTCCATCTTCTTACTCAATGCATTTTTACCACCCATCACCCTCATGACCATTTCTTGGCTTCCCTGACCTTCTTCAAGAATCAGCTAAAATCTTACCGTCTCTCAAATGTCTTTTCTAATGATAGGACCTTCTCTCTGGGATTAGCTACAATTTATTTTGTACGCATTTTTTACATAGCTCTTTTTAACTTGCCTCCCAAATTAGATTGTAAGTTCCTTGAGAAAAAGTACTATTTTGTTTGCTTTTTGCCTTTTTTATGTCTCCATAGCACAGTGTCTGGCACATGTGATGTTTTTAAATAAGTATTTGTTGACTGGTTGAAAGAATAAGATAATTGATTTCCCATTTATCATTTAATTAGTATGAATTCTGTACAAAAGTTAGAGAAGAAATTTTAGCACCTATTTTGTATCATAGGAGAAGATAAGGGAAAGAAGTAGTGGATAGTGGATAGAACATTAAATTTGGATTTAAAAGAAACCAAATTCAGTTCTAATTCTGCCACTGGCTAGTTGTATGGCCTTGGGAAAATCATTTGGCTTCTCTAAGCCTCAGTCATCTTTCTTATCTGAGAAGAGTAATACCACTCATGTCACTCAGTTGTATAAAGAATGAATATAGAAAATATATGTGACTGACTTTATAATAAAGTACCATTCATATTAGATATTAAGTGTGTAGAGAACATTTTTGATAGAATTGGGGACTGAGCTATCTGTTCTAAGAACAATGCAAGAAAAGTCACTAAATATCCAAACCTTTTGACCTTATGATTTCACCACTAGGCATCAACACTAAGGAGGTTAAAGATGGAAAAAAGGTCCTATAGATATTGTAATATTCATAGTAACACATTTCTCTAGTGCCAAAAAATCCCCCCAAAACTACAACCTTGAAATGATGTGGTTGCCTAAAAGTTGGAGAATACCTAAAAGTTGGAGAATACCTGAAAAAAATCCATGTAAATAAATAAATTTTTTTAAATGGCAAATATAAAGAATTCCAAGAAAAAATAGAAAGATTTGTATGAACTGATATACATTGATATATGCAGAATAGCTTTGACAATATTTAAGGTAGCCATAATTATGTAAATGAAGATAAAACTAACAGTTGATTTGGTCAATTGTGATGAGCAAACTTGGACCCCAAAACTGATAAGAAAAAACAAACAAATCTAAGATAGATACATAAGGGACTGTGGGTGTGGAATGTTGTATGTGGCATCATAGGTAGCTATTATGTCAGTTTTCCTTAACTATTTTCTGTTTCAAGGGAGAATTCAATTGTGAAAGGGATGACAATGGGGAATAAAATATGGTATAAAGGTAGAAAACATCAATATTTTTAAGGGTGAAGTAAAAGCAAAACAAATCCTTTTCACTAATACCTTAATAGCAGTCTCAGAAAGTTCTCAATATTTGCTCAAGACCTCATGTGCCTTCACTTTCCTGCTATCTAGAGAAAATATCCTATAGTGAAGTATAAGCACATATCAATAGTTGTAACAAAGCTTCTTTGTCTTTGAGGGACAGATCCATTGACTGTGTATTGATTTAATGAGCAGGTCAGTTTACCACTCCTAAGGATGCCAATGAGGATTAGTAGAGAGATTTCTCTGGATGGCCAAAGTTCAGAGAAAAGAGGCAGATTATAGCCCAAGAGGCAAATAAAAACTGATGTCTAAAGGATGGTCCAGTGAGAAATCCATCAACTTATAAGCAGAACTTAATGGCTAAGATACTGCATGCCTGCTTCAGCAACTCAAAAGTAAAACAAGAAGTGCTAGAAGGTCAACATGGAGTTATTTCCAAGATAATCACAATAGTATTTTAAAGTTAACTGCAAAAACCAAAGAAATAAACAAACAAATAAATAAAGTTAGCTACAGGGGTATTCAACTGAAATAGATAGAAGTCCAGATTTCAACAACTGCATGCCAGGTGTCCTTGTGCTTTCCTATAAGAAGAATATACATGATTTGATTGAAACTATATCTAATTTACTTGTATTAAATGATACTAGACAGTTTTGAGAACTATACTTAAAGAGAAGCAATAACAAACTCGAGTATACTTCAAGTATAGTGCATGTGATGGTGACAGGTCTTCAAATTCAAATGATATAAAGAATGGTTAAAGGCAATAGATACATTTAATTGGAGATGTGAGAATATACCATAGGCATTATTAATTGTCTACAAACACCTCAAGGTTTTCACATGATAGAAGAACTAGAGTTATTTTGTGTGGCTCCAGAAAAGAGAAACAGGCTCAATAGGTGCAAGACAGCAGGGAATGGGTCAATCTTAAAGGATGCTAGACTTAGAGTTGGACAACCTGGGTTTCAGTTTTTCACTTTGCAGTTGATGGTGTCTGAAATTGGACACTTCCCTTCATCTCTCTGAATCTATTAGCTTACCTGTAAAGTAAGCTATACTGGGCTGATCAGCAAGATCCTTTCTGTTTCTAACAGTGTTTTGGAACTCTGGGTTCCAATGAAGAAATTTTGAACATTCATATATATATATATATATATATATATATATATATATATATATATATATTGATAGTTGATCCTACTTTTGGTGACAGAAAGTTTCTTATCATAATAATGACAAAAATCAAAAGATGACCATCTAGTAGGGATGTGGTGGACAAGATTTTTATGTTGGATAACTGGTTGGAATAAGTAACTGCTAATAACTATTTGAAATTCTATGAATCCATGTGTCTAGGTCCCATTTTCCCCAATTCCATTAATATTTCAAGGACTCCCATAACCTGGGATTTCCTTCCTCAGATTCAAAAGATGGTCAGTTAATAAGACAAAAAATGACTTGATTTTGTCCACTAATAAGCAAATCTTGTCTTCCAATTAACCTCAGCTCTTCTACTATCAGCCTCCCACTGGACATTAAAGTAAAAAAATGCTTTCAGAAAAATTAGTTATCAAAAGTCTTCACTTTTAAACTTAATTCAGTGTTCATTTATTTTTACTCTGAAATCTGAAAGGAAAAAACACCCCTACATTAAAGCAAATGTGCTGGCACATTAAATCGATGTTAAGGAATATCAATGGGTTGACTAGGGAGCAACTGTCTCTTTAGCTTAACTTATCATGTAGGTACTCACCTGTGAGACTATTGTCACATTTATTGCCTGTTTGACTAAATTCTTCTATTTAACCACAAGGTAAATTGAAAGACATGTATCAGCTGCTGTTGGTCTTCTTGTCATAAGTCCCAATTGAGTAAGGATTCACATAGAGTAAAGGAAAGATATATAGATGGTCCACTGATCACAAAGCACTTCCCATTCTAGGTATATTTACTAGTTATTTTTGTGGACTTGGATACCTATTGTACCTTTTTTACTTTTCCAAGGATGAATGAGAGGAGACTCAGGAGCTTCTCTCCTTTTGATTTGGGCACTATGAGTATTTTTCCTCATATTTATATCATTCCTTTCCATTGAAGATGGTTAGCTCATTTACTAAAGTGTTACTAAAGTGTTCTGCCAGAAACTTTTATACAGAAATTGGTCAATCCTTTTCCTCTTGATTCAGAGTTCTGAGGGTCTGGATTTCTGTCTTTTCCTGTCATTGAGCACCAGGTGATGAAGGTTCACAGCACTCCCACACATAACATTCCTCAATAGAGCAAGAAAAGGAAATCAATCAATACTTAGAAAAATAAATTTAGCCTATTCACTGAAAAGTCAAATACTGAAGATGAATTTTAAATACTTTGGTGACATAGTGAGGAGATAACTTTTTGGAAAAGACCCTGATGTTTGGAAAGTTCAAAGACAAACAGAATGGGAAGCAGAAAATGAGATGAATAGATAACTATCATGAAAGCATCGAACATAATCTTGGACAGACTTTGGGAGACAGTGAAATAAAAGAATTGGTTATACTAGGATCCATGGGGTCTCAAGGAGTTGAACATGACTGAATAAATGAACAACAAAAAATGTTATTTATATCAATGCAGTAGAAAAATGAAGTAAACCAGCCTGATGGCTGTACTTAAGAGAAAAAGAAGATGGATCTATGCCATATAATAGGGCTAGATGTCTTTTCTGAATTTCTACAGTTCATTGAGCACTAAAAAATGTCAACAATCGATCAATCAATAGGAATAATAATAATAATAACAAACTGCTTTAGGATTTGAAAGACTCTTTACAAATATCATGTCATTTAATTCTTACAAAAACCCTGGGATCTAGGTGTTATGATTATTTGATTTTACAGATTAGGAAACTGAGACTGAGAAAAGTTAAGTGATCCCCAGGGCCACACAGCTAGTGTCTGGAGCAGGATTTGAAGTCACAGTATCTTAATTTTTGTCTCAGTATTCACTGAGCCTTGTGTTGTTGAGCTGTTTTTAGTCATGTTCATGTCTTTGTGACTCCATTTTGGGGTTTCCTTGGCAAGAAATCAAGTAGTTTGTCATTTCCTTATCCAGTTCATTTTGCAAATGAGGAAACTGAGGCAAAGAGTTTTTAGTGACCTACCTAGGGTCAAAGAGCAAATAAGTGTCTGAGACTGGATTTATACTCAGGTCCTCTTGATTCCACAGTCTATCCACTGTGCCAGCTAGCTGTCCTGAACCTAGTACCTTGTACTTTGTACATTACTCTTTTCCTTGTCCTTGCTTAATAATATCAGTTGATTTGCTATTTTCTTTACAGAGACAGATCTTCTTTAGTGCAGAAAGCAACAGTTTTACAGTTTACCCATGTGACAGGTCTTATGCATGAAGGATTTACTTTTTGAACAGTGGATGCCCAAGGGTGGAAAGTTCCCCTTTCTAAATGGGTTCAAGACATTTTCTGATAAAAGAGTCCATTTACCCTTGAAGTGCTGCTCAGCAAACTGAAAGGTCACAAATGTGTTTTCCTGTGATGACTTTTAAACTGATGGGTACTGGACCTCCCAGTGGTTTTTTTCAAGCTGTTTAAGAAATGTTACATTTCCCCTAAGCTATAACCAGAAAAGTATAGATAATAAGTAAATGACATGTATATAAGTTCAATAAAACAAGACTCTATTTCCCTTCTTCCATTCATAAATAAAATTTTGCTTTAATTTAAAAAAACTGATAAAAAGTTTTTTGCATAAAAAGTATCATATTGGGGGGTACCTGGGGATATATAGGGTAAAGGGGACTACACAGCCTCAGGATATGGTGTATTCATCATCATTGGAAGTCTTCAAGTAACTAATCATGCAGTAAGGACATCCAAATTCAGAATTGTTTAGAGTGGCTTGCTTTTGAGATCCCTTCTCAATTCCAAAATTTTGTTATTCTGTGATGTCTGCTTTCTAACCTGTCAGTGGTGAACCAGTAAAGGTTTTTGATTAGGAGAGTGCATTAGAGAAATGATATAAAGAAATAAGAAAGCTATTGCAATTGATAAGGCAAAAGGTAATGAGAAGCTAAATTAGGGATGGGATGATGAGAATCAAGTCAAAGGGTTAAATTTGTGAAATAGTTTGGAAGTAGTCAACAGGATTAGACAAATGATTGGATATAAATGAGTGGGTGGGGCAAGGAGACCTATTCAAAAATGAGCAAGTTTTATATGAAAGCAATAGCAATAAAAGAGGCAAATAACCATGCATACAATTCCCTTCTCATCATGCCCAACTTTGATATGACAGGGTGGGGAGAGGAGAGTCACTTACTGGTATTTCAGGATATCAGTCTGGGTAGGAAAAAAATTGTTTAAGAACCTGGAGATGGATGCTTCCTCTACTTTTTTTTTCTCCCTAGGCAATATTTTTACAAGGCATTAAGAAAATAAGAGCAAAAATCTGTTCAAGGTTCAGGTCAGAAGTCTCACATTAAAAAAGCATTTTTTTTTTGGCAGGGAAATCATTTGTTTTACAAAAAACAGCATAACCAAATCTTTCTTCAGGTAATGAAGGTTAACTCTCTTTACATATCTTCCATTTGTAGTGCACCTAACAAAAGAGGCAGTGAAACTATAGTGTTCTTTCTCATATTTGGAGCTTTTGCTCTGTTTTTTAAGAAATATATCTTCTACTAAAGCATTCATATGAGAGCTATGGAAACATATGCTGATCTTTTCAGTTAAATCATCCTGGTAAAATCTTTCTTTAACTCTGCTGTGGTTTGCAGTTGTAGACTTTAGGAAGCAACTTGGAATAACCTACAAATAATTTATCATTCAACTAGGTAGTTCTATTAAATTTCTATTAAAAAATTATTAAATCTATTAAAGTTCTATTAAAAAATATTTTTAAAAGAGATTATATTACTGTTGCTGTTTGTTATTTTGTTCTCCACCTGCCCCTTCCCCCCAACCCCTTTTTTCCTGTGTTATTTTAGGAGAATTTTAAAGTGTTTTCTTATATTCCAGCAATGAAGTGGAATGGGAAATAGCATTCTAGGAAAATAAGTAGGCAAACATTTGCTGAGTGCAATACTATGATGATGAGAGGTAGTATGGATAGAAATCCAGAAATAATTGACTAGACTTGGGTTCAAATTCCATCTCTGACTATAATAACTATGTGTCTCTGGGTACACATAGCCTAAAGCACATTTATAAATCTATTAAGTTGCAGAGGAGGTCCTAATTTGTACTTTTAAAGTGAGTTTTCACCATAAGCATTTCCTGTACTAATTATATTGCAAGTCAAATCAAAAACATCATGATCCTATTTATTTTTTACTTTTGTGTGAAGTTCAAGGGTCAACACATAGAGCTCATCCAATAGTTCAGATATCATGGACAGACAATGGAAGTGGAGAGTATTCTGGGTTTAAAATTGAACAAGAGGAAATATATGCAGGCTATAAAACTCTTGAGAAAGAGGACATTTCTTTTGATGATGCTGTCTTCTTGAACTCAAGGCCCACCTAAAAAGCAAAAACAAAAAATTAACCCAATCCAATAAAAATATTACTATAATAAAACATCCAATCATTTTATTTATAGCCATATTTATGTCTGCTAAATGTCCCCCTTTATTTCTCTTGCTCCTCCTTCCCCTCCCAGAGAGCTATTTCTTATAAGAAAGAATTATTTTTAAAGAAAAACGAGGAAAAGAAAAACTAAGTAAAATTGACAAATACATTGAAAAAAGAAAACAACATATTCAGAGTTCTACTCTTGGGAATCCCCTTGCCTCCACCTTCTCAAAGAAGTTGAGGGACGTATCTCATTTTTCTTGTTGGCACTAAACTTATTCTTTGTAGTTTTGCAATGTTATGTGTAATGTTCTTTCTTACTCTACAGTGGTCATTGTTTATATTGTTTTAGTGTTGTGTCTATTTCCTTTATTTTCTATCAGTTTCATTACATTTGTCATTTTTTATTAGGTATATTCTATTACATTCATGTATTATACTATTTGATGCTTTTCCCTAATCTATGGACCCTATTGACAGGGCAATTCTATTTTTTTATGTCTTTTTCCTTCTTTTCTTCCTTCCTGAATTATAAAAATGTTATAGAATGAGTTTAGTTTTGGGATTGAATGTATAATGAATTCAGGAAAGATCTGATTCCTTTCCATAAGTATTTAGAAGCCAAAAAAAGATTAATTATTACTGAAGCTAAGGGAGAGAAAATTTACAACCAGGTGAGGCAGTTGGAAGTGATTAGCAGCAGTAGGAACCACCATCATTGGATAAACAGTAAGGAAGGATATAGGGTATGAGAGCTTATTTGGGTATCTTGATCCTTAAGAGTAGGCTGATTTCCCAGTAGGAAACTCCAACTTTATGGAAGAATGGGTAAACTTTAAAAAGGGCAGGATGATGATGTAATTAGAGATAGTAGATGAAGGGTGTAGCTCAAAGAGCAAAGAGTAATTAAGGACATTCAGATGAAGGGTAGTAGCTCAAAGACTTAATCCTTTCAGGTTAGGGCAGACATCCATTATTTTGTTGATAGGGACTTGTCTTGTACTTAGGGGTATGGATTTACCATTCTTTGCTTGGGAAGAGCATGGTACTTTAGTAAAGTTTATTGCTCTCATCTTCATAGCTTGGACAGTGGAATGAGGAAAGGAGCATATAGGTGGGTCAATGGTCTTGAGCAAAGGAGTGGAAGTTAGTGTTAAATGCAAGATACATGATCAGTGTAGAGGGAACAAATTAATTATTGAATACATTTCTCAGTCCAATATTTCCTCTACTACAGCACTATATTGTCCAAAGGATTGAAATTGAAAAAAATCACCCAAATATTACAATGTAGATAAATGAGGAATATATATAGGTCACAGCAAAGAACATTTTAAAGGAGAAACAGGGTAAAAGGTATCATTCAAGAAATGGTCAACTTGGGGGCAGCTAGGTGGTGCAGTGGATAGAGTACTGGCCCTGGAGTCAGGAGTACCTAAGTTCAAATCCAGTCTCAGACATTTAATAATTACCAAGTTGTGTGGTCTTGGGCAAGCCACTTAACCCCATTGCTTTGCAAAACAAAAAAAGAAAAGAAAAGAAATGGTGAACTGGAAAAAAAGATGACCTGATTTTGGAACAATAGTCAACTGTAATAGACATGTAGCAGAGTAACTACTGATCAAAGGAACATGTTCTATATATAATCTGTTCCCTATGCACTCACCCATTGCATTATATAACATTAACATTAGCCCACTGTTTAAGCTATCAAAATGAGATCAATGGACTTTTTTAGTAAAATACCTTACCTCTCAGTTTCAAGGACTCAGTAAATCCCTGACACCAAGCACATGATAAGTCCATATCAACAAAACATTGAATTCCTGCCCTAGACTGAAAGGAATAAATCTTTGAGCTACTACCCCTCCTCTACATGTCCTTAATTCCCCTCATTATCTCATCTCTGCTTTATGAACTACTGTCCCTTCAATGTGTACCTAAGTGCTTCATCTTCCTGTTTCTTTTAAAGCTCATCTCTCTTTTCCTAGGTGAGCCTGCTCTTGGGAAGCATGATCTCTCAGATAAACTCTCATGTCCTCCCTTTGTGGACCAATCCTATTCTTGGGAGCATAATTCCCCAGATAATCTGTCTTGCCCCTATACTGTTCCTTGCTCCTTATCTCCTCTTTAACAATTGCTAATCTCTTTGTCCCTTAGCTACTGCTAATTAAAACAATATCTAAATAAACTTCTTGTGTCCCTAAATTCTTCTGGGTCAGTCAGAATGAGTTTAAGTGAGTTTTTTTCATGTTCACTTGATCCCTTGAAGCCCTTAGTTAGTCATATTTTTTTGGCAACAAAAGGATTGTCCATGGTCTTTTTTTGTTTTTCATGCAATATCAATAGAATACAAATAAGGAGCCCAGAATATTAAGTGAACTCTTGTAGATTTTTATAAAATTATATAGACAAGGACTATGCAGAATAAGCAGAGAAAAACTGTCAGTTTCAGTGGCATATTTCATACCTTCCCTCCAATCCCAATTCATGTAAATAAGTAGAAGCCTTAAGCTTTGCTACCTATGTCAAGTTAGAAGCTTCTGATTGTCACAGAATCAATCAATCAAAAAAAAGTGTAAAGTAGTTACTGACAATTTCTAGGCAACTCTATTAAATCAATCAATCAAATAGATCTGAGGAGTGAAGTGATTTAAGCATTGGATAAATAAATGTACTGAAATTAGATGAATGACTTAGACATAGACATATGTGGTCCAGTCATATCAAAGAAACAGATTTGGAAAATGGTTAGGCTTATCTTAGGCTCATTTCCTCTTAATGTTAACTCAGACATACCTAAGACATACTTAAGAAAAGAAAGATACTCCTACAACATCCAACACTAAAGAAAAATAGACATACGTGGCTATAGCATAGAAAGAATATTCAACAAGAGTACAATAATATTTATGAGATAAATCTGATGCAATAAGACTAATATGGAAATACATTAAAACATCCTTGTACATGAATAACCTATATCAGATTACTTATTGTGAAAGAAGAATCAGAGATAAAGTGGGGGAGGGACTTGAGAAAAAGAAAAATAATATAAATCCTGTTTTAAAAAAGTGAAAATAGTTTGTTTTGGTCTGCATTCAGACTCCATAATTTTATTTTTCTGAATGTGGATAGCATTTTTCATCAGAAGTCTTTTAGACTTGTCACAACTGTTGAGAGGAGCTAGTTGATCATCAAACAACTTTGATCTTAAGATGTACAATATTAACCTGGTTCTGATTATTTCACTCAGCATCATTTCAGATAAGTCTTTTTTGAAATTTGCCTATTCTTGACTTTTTTTTTTTAGATTTTTGAAGGCAATGGGATTAAGTGGCTTGCCCAAGGCCCCATGGCTAGGTAATGATTAAGTGTCTGAGGTCAGATTTGAACCCAGGTACTCCTGACTCCAAGGCCGGTGTTCTATCCACTGTGCCACCTAGCCGCCCCTTTATTTTTGATTTCTTACAGAACTGTAGCACTCAATCATATTCTTATGCCATAATTTGTTCAGTCATTGCCCAGTTGATGGGTATGCCTTCATTTTATTTTTTTATTGATATTTTATTTTGCCACATAAATGTTATGAAAGTTTTTCAACATTCATCCATATGCATATATAGATTTTTAAGTTACAAAATTTTCTTCTTTCCTCCCTTCCCACTCCCATTCCTCAGTGGCAAAGTCAGGTTAATATTGTACATACACATTTGAGTTATACATGTTTACAGATTAGTCATTTTCAATAAGAGGAATTAGGATTAAGGGAAAGAAGTACATAAGAGAATTCTTCTTAAGCTATTTTTTTTTGTAAAGCAAATGGGGTTAAGTGGCTTGGCCAAGGCCACACAGCTAGGTAATTATGAAGTGTCTGAGGCCTTATTTGAACTCAGGTACTACTGACGCCAGGGCCAGTGCTCTACCCACTGTGCCACCTAGCTGCCCTGAGGCTTTATTTTTTAAGAATGAATATAGTGTTTATCAGATTCTGAAGGGTTTTTCTTTTGTTTGTTTGTTTTTCTTCCTCTGGATGCCATTGTCCTAGCTCTGTGAACTGCTAAGAGGAGTTGCATCCATCAAAGTTGATTCTCTAGATTCTGCTCCCTTCACTCAGCATCAGATCCTGTAATTCATTCCATACTTCTCTAGAGTCCTGCCATTTACGGTTTCTTATAGAAAAAAAGTATTGTATATTATTTATATACTATAACTTGTTCAAGCATTCCTCAATTAATTCCTCAATTCGATTTCCTATTCTTTGCCACTACAAAAAGAGCTATGAATATTTTGGAATATATGGAACTTTTCCCATTTTTTTTTATAATTTCTTCATTTGAAAACTGTCTATTCATATCCTTTGACCATTTATCAATTGGGAAATGACTTGTAACCTTATAAAATTACTGTAATTCTCTATATATTTTAGAAATGATACCTTTATCAGAACTCCTAGCTGTGAAGATTGTTTCACAGCTTTCTACTCTCCTTCTAACTTTGCTTTTCTTTGGCAAAAACTTTTTAAATTTAATATAATCAAAATCATCCATTTTGCAATTTATAATTTATTCTATTTCTTGCTTGGTCATAAATTTATCTCTTTCCATAATTCTGATATTGAGTATTTCTTGGTCTATTGATTTATCTATGGTGTCACATTTTATGTCCAAATCCTATACCCATTTTGATCTGTTTTGCTATAGGGTATGAGATATGGGTCTATGCCTATTTTTTTAAATACTGTTTTCCAGTTTTATCAGCAATTTTTGTCAAATAGTGAGTTCTTATCTAAGAAGCTAATGTCTTTTGCTTTGTCTAATAGCAGATTTTTGTAGTCGTTTACAACTGTTTCTTCTGAACCTTTCTTAATGCATTGATTCATTACTCTGTTTCTTAACCAGTACCAGACAGTTTTAATGACTATCACTTTATACTATAGTTTTAGATATTATAAAGCTAGACCACCTTCCTTTTCTTTTTTTAAAACAGTTCCCTTCATGTTCTTGAACATTTTTTGCTTCAGATGAATTTTGTTACTATTTTTCCTAGCTCAGTAAAATAATTATTTTGAAGTCTGATTGGTATGGCACTGAAAAGATAATCTAGTCTGGGTAGAATTGTCATTTTCATTATATTAGCATGACCTATTCATGAGCAATTGACATTTTCCCAGTTGTTTAGATCTGAGTTTATTTGGATGAGACATGCTTTATAACTGTGTTCATATGGTTTCTGGGTTTGTCTTGAGAGGTAAATTTTGCAGTATTTAATGCTATCTAAAGTTACTTTAACTGGAATTTCTCTTTCTATCTCTTGCTCTTTGGCTTTGTTGTTCATATATAGAAATGCTGATGAGTTATGTGGGTACATTTTATATTCTGATACTTTGCTAAATTTGTTAATTGTTTCAAGCAGTTTTTTAGAGGACTTTTTTCACTTCCCTAAGTACATCATCTTATCATGTGCAACTAGTGAACGTTTTGATTCTTCATTGCCAATTCTGATTCCTTCAATTTCTTTTTCTTCTCTTACTGCTAAAGCTAACATTTCTAATGCTATATTGCCTAGTTATGATCATAATGGCTTGTTTCATTCTGTTCTTACTGAAAATGCTCCAAGTTTAGCCCCATTACATATAATATTTTTGATGCTTTTAGATAGATACTACTTATTATTTTATGAAAAACTATATTTACTCCTATACTTCTGGTTTTTTTAATAGAATGAATGTTTTATTTTATCAACAGTTTTTTCAACATCTATTAAGCTAATCATATAGTTTCTGTTGGTTTTGCTATTGGTGTTATTTGCTATTGATGTTAAATATGTTAAATTGTTAAGTGTTTTCCTAATATTGACTCATCGTTGCCTCCCTAGTTTAAATCCCAACTGATCCTAGAAACAGCCTGATGTAATCTCTTTACTAATATTTTATTTTATTTTATTTAATATTTTTGTATCAATGTTCATCAAGGAGATTGGTTTATAATGTTTTTTGTCTGTGTTGGTTTTTTCTGGTTTATGTATCAGCTTTATGTTGGTGTCATAAAAGGAATTTGACAGAATGCCTTCTTTGATTTTTTTTTGAATAGTTTATGTAGGATAGTAATTAATTGTTATTTAAATGTTTGGTAGAATTCACTTGTAAATTCTTCAGAACCTGGTGTCTTTTTCTTAGGGAATTTATTGATGGTTTGTTCAATTTCTTTTTCTGAGATGGAGTTAATTAAAGATTTTATTTCTTCTTCAGTAAATATAAATTCGTTTGTATTTTTGTAAATATTCATCGATTTCATGCAGTTTATCAAATTTACTGGCATTTGTTTTGGTAAAGTAGTTCTGAATTATCTCTTTAATTTCCTTTTCATTGGTGCTCAATTCACTCTTCATTTTTGATATTGGTTATTTGGTTATCTTATTTCTTTTTTATTAATCAGATTAACCAAAGGTTTATCTATTTTACTGTTTTTTTATAAAACAAACTCTTAATTTTATTTATTACATCAATTTTTTTTGCTTTCAATTTTATTAATCTCACCCTTGATTACAGAATTTCTAAATTGGTGTTTAATTGAGGATCTTTAATTTCTTCTTTTTCTAGCTCTTTTAGTTATATACCCAATTCATTGATCTTCTATTTCTCTATTTAATTTATATAAGCATTTAGAGATAAAAAGTTTCTCCTCGAAACTTCCTTGACTGCACTGAATAAAGTTTAATATGATGTTTCATTGTTATCATTTTCTTGGATATAATTGTTGATCATTTCTATGATTTGCTGTTTGATCCACTCATTTAAAATTAAGTTATTTAATTTCCAATTAATTTTTGTTTGATTTTCTGTGACTCTCTATTATCTATAATTTTTATTGCATCATGAACTGAGGTGTATGCATTTCTTATTTTTGCCTTTCTACATTTGATTATAAGGTTTTTATGCCCTAGCACATAGTCAGTTTTGGTATAGGTGCCATGTGCTGCAGAGAAAAAAAGGATATTCTTTTATATCCTCATTCAGTTTTCTCCAGAGGTCTAAGATTTTATTGACTTTCTTAACTTCCTTCTTGTTAATTTTGTGGTTAGATTTATCTAGTTCTGAGAGAGGGAAGTTGAAGTTCTCCCATTATTAAAGTTTTGTTGTCTATGTCACCTTGTAATTCACTCAGCTTTTCTTCTTAGAATTTGGATGCTATATCATTAAGTGCATACATATTAAATAATGATATTGTTTCATTACCTATAGCACTTTTAAGAAGTTGTAGGTTCCTTCCTCATCCTTTTTAATGAGATCAATTTTTGTTTTTGCTTTGTCTGAGATCAGGATAGCTACCCCTGATTTTTTTTTTATTTCTGCTGAAGCATAGCATATTTTGCTCTATCCCTTTACCTTTGCCCTAAGTATAAGTCTATGCTTCAGATGCATTTCTTGTAAACATATTGTAGGATTGTGGTTCTTAATCCATTCTGCTATCCATTTTCATTTTATGGGACAGTTCAACCCAATCACATTTACAGTTAAGATTACTAATTTTGTACTTCCTTCCAGGCTATCTTTCCCTATTTATATTTTTCTCTTTTCTCTCTTGTTATTCCTCCTCACCAAAGTTTTATTTCCTTTCATCGTTAACTTTTCTTTTAAAATTTAACTTTCAGTTTATTTTCATTTATACCTTTGCCTTCCCTTTTGTGAGTCCCCTCTTACCTTATCTTTCCTTTCCCCTCTCCCTCAACCCCCTTCCCTGTAGAGTAGGATAAATTTTTAAACAGAAGTGGGAATGTATCTCATTCCCTCTTTGGGCCAAATCATTTGAATAGAATTTACTCAATGTTCACACCCTCCCTTCTTTCCATCTAAAATTATACATCTTTATCCCCTTCATCAGGTGTTATTTATCAATCAAGTAGTATTAATCTGTTACCATCAATCACAGCTTACCTAATTGATTGTTTCATAAGTGCTATCAAAGTACAATCACAGATTGCTTGCTTGCTTGCTTGATTGTTTGATAAGCAGCATTGCCCCCAAGGAAACACAATCAGACATTCACAGGACTTATCTCAACATTGAAGGATTGGTGTACCTGGAATACCATATATCTGGGGGCAATGTTTTACAAGCAATAACTTACTACTCTGCAAAATTCAACATATACTTTCAGGCGAAAAGATGGATATTCAACAAAATAGATGACTTCTAAAATTTTAATTGTGGAATTTCAAACAATTGCATTGTCTCCTTTTTTGTTACTTGTAGTATTTTTCTCCTTTATTTTTAGAATTCTGGAATTTGGTTAACAGTCTTTGGAGGTTTTATCCTACAGTCTCTTTCTGGAAGAGTTCTATATAGTCTTTTTCAATATCTGTAATGTCTTCCCTCTTCTGTCTCATGAGAAGTGAGTCTTGAATTATACCAAATTGTAATCATTTTTTAACCTTACTCCCTTTTCAAGTACCCTCCAAAGATACACAATCCCCAAGAGCCAAAGTATCATCCAAAAGCAAATCGTTTCATTAACTATCTGTGCCCTTCCCCTCAAGCATACTTTTCTGACACTCCCTGTTTAGCTCCCTACCCAGGGTACTTAACCTCTTGTTAAGTAAAGTATGGATAAAGTGGAACCCTAATTAATCAACTATATAGTCTCAAAGTATTCTAAGTACTGAGGGTACTCTGAAAGTCTCTCTCTTTTTATTTTAGCAAGGCAATGGGGTTAATTGACAGGCTCAAGGTCACACAGCTCAGTAATTATTAAATGTCTGAGGTCAGATTTGAACTCAGGTCCTCCTGACTCCAGGGCTTGTGCTCTATCCACTACACCAGCTAGCTGTCCTTTGTTTTTCTTAAGAACTTTACAATGTACATTGCCTCAGGACTGCCCAGTTTATGATGCCTTCATCAGAGAAAGTGCTATGTTTTGTGAGAAAAGCAGAATTAAAATTTGTCAAAGGAAACTGAGACACAAGTTTAGAGTAAACACCTCTGCTTTTTCATCAGGGTTTTTTATCTGAAACTTAGTGATGTTATTTTGGTCCTCTTCAGTGGAGAGATAAGACCCAAATATATCCATATCCTCTATGTCTAATCTCTTCAATTATATTCAACCCTTTAGTTATCCTAAGAGAAATACAATTCTCAAAAGTTACAACCCTTATAGGGTTGTTTGCAATTTAATGATCTTCACTAACATTTGCTTTATCTTTTCCCTTTTCATTTACCTTTTTATGCATCTCTTGAATTGTGTATTTGCCAATTGAATTCTCTGTTCAGTTCTGGTGTTTTTGCAAGTTCTCTATTTTTGTTGAACTTCTATCATTTCCCTTGACAGTATAAGCTGGTTTTTGCAAGGTAGTAAATTCTTGGTTGTAAAAACTTTGCCTCTGATAAATGGTCTTCCAGGTCCTTAGGTCGTTAAATGTTGAGGCTGATATGTCCTGTGTACATCTGATTGTGTTTCTTTTCTATTTAAATTGTTTCTTTTTATTCTGCTTGCAGTATTTTTTCCTTTATTTGTGAAATCTAGAATTCGACTAATAGCCATTTTAACCTGTGGTTTCTTTCTGGAGGAGTTCTGTGTATTTGTTCAATGACTATAATATCTTCTTGTTCTAGCAGATTTAGACAGTTTTTCCCCTGATAATTTCCTGCAAGATAGTTTCCAGGTTCTTTTTTTCTTGTTTGATCTAGGCTTATTATTAGTTTCATGATTAATAAATTCTCCCTCCTGGATCTATTTTCCAGATCAATTGTTTTTCCTAAAAGGTACTTTACATTTTCTTCAGTTTTTTCAGTTTTTTTAATCTGTTTGAAGTAATCTTGCAGTCTTGTAGATTCATTGATTTCTATTTGTTCAATTCTAATTTTTAGGATTTTATTTTCTTCAATTAACATTTTTGTTTCCTTTTCTAGTTGGTCAATTTTATTTTTTGAAGAATTATATTCTTATTTCATATTCTTTTTACTTTTAAAGGAGTTGATTTCTTTGGTAATTTTTTTCATAAATTTCCTGCACAACTCTCGTTTCTTCTTTCTATTTTTCTTCCCCCTCTCTTCTTCGGTTTTGAAATTATTTTTTAAGCTCTTCTATGAGTTTAAGATTTGAATTCAATTCATAGACTCCTTTGAGACTTCCCGGTGGGTAATTTTTCACTGATTTCTTCTTCTGACATGGCAGTGTTATCATCTTTATCTACAAAATAGCTTTCTACAGTGAAGTTTCTTTCAGCTTTTTTGCTTATCTTTATTGCTTGAGCTCTGCTCCTGGGTTATAGGGAATATAGATCCAAGTTTTTTATGTTGGAGTTGGATGTGATCCTTGACTTCTCATTGGCCAAGATTTTGCTTATACAGTCCAGGTCTAGTCTTTGCAGAGGTTTATTTCCCACTTTTTGTCCAGGTTTTGACTATGTAGTGGTTTGGACCCAACCCAGTCCTGTCTTCTGCCCTAGTACTCCCAAGGGTTCAGACTTTGGACTTGGGATCCTTTCTGCTGGCTTGCTTTCTAGGTGCCAGGACCTATGCTGTGGTTGAGCTATCTGGACCTGTACTACACTTTGGTTAGAAGCCTCCCACTGTCTTTCCTGTGCTCTGACCTCCCTGGGCTTTACTTTCCCTTTCCCCCCAAAGAGACAGAGCTTTACTGAAGTTCCTCCATGATGTCTACCATTGAAAACTTCTTTGGATATTTTTTCTTGATGGGATATGCAGCTTTAAAGTCTATGCAGAGGCTTTATTTAGCTTTAATAAGGAAAAGTTCTGGTAACATATTAGCTTTATGCTGACATCCTGGCTCTACCCAAGAAGTCTCTATCCCCTCATTTTCTAATTCTTTGCTACTATAAAATGAACTGCTATGAATATTTTTGTGCATGTGAGTCTTTTTCCCTTTTTAATCACTTCTTTGGGATACAAATCTAGTAGTGGTATTGCTGCATCAAACAGTAATGCACAATTTTATTGCCTTTGGGATATAGTTCCAAATTGCTCTCAAGAATGGTTGGTTCAGTTTAAAACTCAAACAGCAGTACATTAGTATCTTAATGTTTCACTTTTCCCCTTCCCCACCAACATTGATCATTTTCCTTTTTTTGTCATTTTAGACAATGTGCTAGGTGTAAGAAAATGCCTCAGAGTTATTTTAATTTGCATTTTTCTAATCAATAAAGATTTAGAGCTTTTTTTCACATGACTCTATATAGCTTTAATTTCTTCAACTGAAAACTGTTTGTTCCTATCCAAAAGAGTCCTTTAACAGAAACAGCACCTGTAGAAAAAGTGTTTCTTATCTTTCTGCTTTCTTTCTAATTTTGGCTACATTGGTTTTATTTTTGCAAACACTTTTTAATTTAAGTAATCAAAATTTTCCATTTTCTATTTAATAATGTTCTCTATCTCTTCTTTGGACAAAAGCTTCTCCACTCTCCAAAGATGACAGATATATTATTCCTTGTTATCCTAATTTGCTTATATAGTATCACCCTTTTGCCTAATTCCTGTTTCTCTTTCAACCTTGTCTTGCTATTGGATGTGAGGTGTTAATCTATGCTTTATTTCTGCCATACCTTTTTCCAGTTTTCCCAGCAGATTTTGTGAAATAGTGAGTTCTCAGTTCAGAAACTAGAGTCTTTAGATTTATCAAAGAATATTCTTGAACTTCTGTTCCTCCAGATGAATTTTATTACTTTTTTTAACTCTATAAAATATTTTTAGTAGTTTGATTAGCATTGCACTGAATAAGCATAGGTAGAATTAAAATTTTTATTATATTGCTTTAGCCTTCTTATGAACAATTAACATTCGTCCAATTTTTTAAATTTGATTTTATTTGTGTGAAAAGTGTTTTGTAATTGTTTTCATGTATTTTCTGGGTTTATTTTGGCAGATAAACTTCCATAAAGTTTATATTTACAGTTGCATTACATGGAATTTTTCTTTCTATGTCTTTCTATTGGGTTTTATTGGTAACATATTGAAAGGTTGATGATTTGTGCAATTTTATTTATATCCTACAACTTTACCATAGGGTTTTTTTTTCTTTTTTAGTTTTTGCAAGGTAATTGGGTAAGTGGTTTGCCCAAGGCCACACAGCTAGGTAATTATTAAGTGTCTGAGGCTGGATTTGAACTCAGGTGCTCCTGACTCCAGGGCTGGTGCTCTATCCACTGTACCACCTAGTCGCTCCTTCAGGTAGTTTTTAAGGTGTTTCCTAGTATTCTTTAAGTATACCTTCATATAAACTGCAGAGTGTGAGTTCTGTTTCCTTATTTCCTGTTCTAATTTTGATATTTCTTTTTTTCTTTTATTTCTAAAACTAATATTACTTTCATTTTCAAAAGTATTTTATTTATTTATTTGTTTTTAAAACCACATGAAGTGGTAGCATTCAATAATCATTTTCTACAAAGGTTTTAAGTTTTACATTTTTTCTCCCTCACTACCTTACCTACCTCCCTTACCCTAATGAAAGCTATATATGCATAGCAATGCTAAATATAAATCCATACTAATCATCTTGCAAAAAAAGAATCAAATACAAATAAAAACAACCAAAACATTAGAGAATAAAAGACATAACACACATAAGATAATTAAAAAAATTGAGGTTAGCAAGTTTTGGTTTGCATTTAAATTCTACAGTTACATCTCAGGATATAGTTCATATTTTCAATCACAAGTCTTTTAGAGTTTTCTTTGATTATTATATTGTTGAAATGAAGGAGTCCATCATAGTTGATCAATATGAAATGTGATTTATAGGGTATATAATGTTCTTCTGGTTCTGCTCACTTCACTCAATATCAGTTCACAAAAGTCTTTCCAGGTTATTCTGAAATCACATCCTTCATGATTTCTTACAGAATAATAGTGGATCCCCTCAATGGGTATCCCTTCAATTTCCAATTCATTGCTACTATGAAAAGAGTTATAAATATTTGTATATATATATATATATATATATATATATATATATATATATGTTTGTTACCCTTTTTTGTGATCTTTTTCATATACAAAACTAGTAGTGATGTTGCTGGATAGAAAGGTATTCACAGTTTCACTGTCCTTTAGACCTAATTCCAATTTGAAAAGCTCATATTTCTAATGCAAAACTGAATAATAGTGGTGATAAAAGGCAACCTAGTTTTAACTATGACCTTACTGGTACTACTTCTAGCTTATCCCGATTACATATAATACTTGCTGATAATTTTTAAGAGACATTTTACTTATCATTTTAAGGAAAACTCCAATTATTCCTATGCTTTCTAGTGGTTTTAATAGGACTGTGTGTTGGTATTTTGTCAAAAAACTTTTTTCAGCATCTATTAAGATAGTCATAAGATTTATATTAATTTTGTTATTGATATGGTGAATATGTTGACAGTTTTCCTAATATTGAATCAACCCTACATTTCTGATATAAATCCTACCTTAATCTTAGTATATTACTCTAGTGATAACAAGCTGTAACCTCAGAATTGGTTTAGTTTGCATTTCTCTAATCAGCAATAATTTGGAGCATTTTATTCATATTATTATATATAGCTTTAATTTATTCATTTGAAAATTAGCTTTTCTTATCCTTTGGCCATTTATCAGTTGGGGAATGATTTGCAACTTTATAAATTTGGTGCAATTTATCTGAGGCCGAATTTGAACTCAGATCCTCCTGACTCCAGGACCAGTGCTCTATGCTCTGTGCCACCTAGCTTTTCCCTCATCGATAGTCTTTAGGGAAATTGGTTTATAATTTTGTTTGTCCTATTTTGACTCTTCCTGGTCTCATCATCATATTGGTATCATAGAAGAAATTTGCAGAACTCCTTCACTTATTTTATTAAAGTAGTGTATATTGAATTGGAATTAATTATTCTTTAAATGGTTGAAAGAATTCACTTGAGAATCCATCTGACCCTGGAGATTTTTTCTTAGGTAATTCATTGATTTGATACTAGTAATTTGGTTTTCTTCTTTTTTTTAAATCAGATTAATAAAAGGTTTATTTTATTGATCTTTCTTAAAAACAACTCAGTTTTATTAGTTCAAAAGTTTTTTTACTTTTAATTTTTAAAATTTTCCCTTTGATTTTCAGAATATCTAATATGTTCTTTAATTGGGGATTTTTGATAATTTCTTTTTCTAGCTTTTTTAGTTGTGTTCCCAATTCATTGATCTCTTATTTATTTTATTCATGTAATCATTTAGAGATATAAAATTTCCCCTAATAGCTGATTTGGCTATAAGTTTTATTATATTGTGTTGTTATTGTTATCATATTGAACAAAATTATTATTTATTTCTATGATTTATTATTTGATCCACTCATTCTTTAAAATTAGATTATTTAATTTCCAATTATTTTTAGTCTATCTTTAATGCTTTTTATTATTTGTGATATTTTTGCATCATTATCAGAAAAGATACATTTAATATATCTGTATTTGTTTGTGAAGTTTTTAGGTCCCTCTAAATGGTCAGTCCTTTTGTAAGTTCTATGTACTGCTGAGAAAAAGGGCATATTCCTTTCTATCACATTCAGTTTTATCCAGAGGTTTATCATATCTAAATTTTCTGAAATTCTGTTTACCTACATAATTTCGTCCTTGTTTATTTTGTGGTTAGAATTATTCAATTCTCAGAGAAGGAGGTTATATCCCCAGCAGTATAGTTTTCTAATCAATATTTTATTTTTCTAATTACCTGTTATGAAAGTCGTTCAACATTCATTTACATGCATATGCATATTTTTAAGTTACATGATTTCCTTGCACCCTCCAATCCCACACCCCTCCCCTCAGTGACAGGTGAATATTGTACATATACCTTTATGTTTAAAATGTTTACAGCTTAGTCATTTTTAGTATGAGGAATTAGGATTAAGGGGAAAAAGAAATCCATGAAATAGGAAAGAAATACAAAAAAGAAATTTTTAAAAAGTGAGTATTCAGATTCTGTAAGGTTATTTTTTGGTTTTGTTTTATTTTGTTTACTTTTTCTTTTCCTTCCTCTGGATGAGGATTAAATTTTCCATCACTGTTCTCCTAGGGTTGTATATGCACTCTGAATTGCTGAGAAGAGCTGTATCCATCAAGTTGATCAACTCATAATGCTGTTGTTAGTGTGTACAATGTTCTCTTGATTCTGCTCCCTTCACTCAGCATCATTCCATGCTTCTCTAGAGTCTGACCACTAATTGTTTCTTATGGAACAATAGTATTCCATAACATCCATATACAATAACTTATTCAGCCATTCCCCAATTGATAGGAATCCCCTCAATTTCCAGTTCTTTGCCACTACAAAAAGAAGTGCTATTCATATTTAATAGCATGTGAGACCTTTCCAATTTTTTATTATTTCTTTTGGATATAGGCCTAGTATTAGAATTGCTGGATCTAAGGATATGATCAGTTTTATTGCTCTTTGGGCAATTCCATATTCCATATTGTTTCCCAAAATGGTTAGATAAGTTCACAACTCCACTAACAATGTATTAATGTCCCAATCCTCCCTCAACCCCTCCAACATTGATTGTTTTTCTTTTTGTCATCTTAGCCAATCTGATAGGTGCGAGGTGGAACCTCAGAATTGTATTAATTTTCATTTCTCTAATCAGCAATGTTTTGGAGCAGTTTTTCATATGCTTATATATTTAACTTCAATGTCTTCATTTGAAAAGTGTCTTTTCTTATCCTTTGACCATTTATCAATTGGGGAATGACTTGTAACTTTACAAATTTGATGCAATTTTCTTTTATTTTAAAGATAAGACCTTTATCAGATCCCCTAGCTGTAAAAATTGTTTTCCAACTTCCTGATTTCATTTTAATTTTAGCAGCATTGGTTTTATTAGTGCAAAATCTTTTTAATTTAATTTAGTCAGAATCATCCATTTTGAAATTTATAATGTGCTTTATTTCTTGTTTGGTCATCTTTCCATAAATCTGACAGAGTATCTTGGTCTATTAATTGGTCTCCACCAGTATAATTTTCCTATTTGTGTCTTCTTGTAACTAATTTAGCATCTCCTCTAAGAATTTAGATGCTATACTACATGGTTCATATATGTTTAGAATTGAAATTACTTTATTGACTATGGTACCTTTTAGGAAGATGTAATTTCCTTTCTTACCTCTTTTAATGAGATCTATTTTTATTTTTGCTTTGTCTGAGATAAAGATTGCTGCCTCTGCTTTTTTCATTTCACCTGAAGCGCACTATATTTTGCTCCAGTATCTTTGTATCAAGTCCTTCTTTTAAAGAACATATTGTAGGATTCTGGTTTTTAATCCACTTGGTTATCTTCTTCTGTTTATGGTGTTCTTCCATTTATGGGGAAAGTTCATCCCATTCACATTCACATTCACATTTATGATTACTGTGTAATACCCTTCCTTCATCCTATCTTCCATTCATTTGTTCTTGAACTCTATCTTTTCTCATCAGTGTTTTGCTTATGATCTTCATCTCCTTCAATCTGCCTTCCCTTTTATCAGCTCTCTTCCCCCTTTTTCCCCTTTCTTCTCTTGCCTTTCCCTTCATTTTTTCCTTACCTTTTATCAAACCTTCTTCCTTTTCTACTCTTTACTCTCTTAATTTTCTGTAGTGTAAGATAAATTTCTGAACCCAATGAGTATTCCCTCCTTGAGTGCAATTCAATGAAAGTAAGATTCATACAACCCTTTCTTTTTCTTCTACTGTAATAATTTCTTTGCACCTCTTCATGTGACATAATTTATCCTATTCTGCCTTACCCTTTTCCCCATCCCAATACAATCCTTTTTAATGTCTTAATTTTTTTTATATTATCCCATCAAAATAAACTTATCTCCTAAAAGAGATGCATTCCTTAAGAGTTCTAAGCCTACTCCTGCCATGTAGGTATGTGGCCAATTTAATCTTACTGAATAAGATTCTTCCTCCCTGTTTTCCTTTTTTTTATGTATCTCTTGAGTCTTATGTTTGAAGATCAAATTTGTTGTTCAGCTCTGGTCATTTCATCTTGAAAATTTGAAATCCCCCAATTTTGCTAAATATCTATCTTTTCCCCTGAAAGAGTATGCTCAATTTTGTTGGTAGCTGATTCTTAATTGTAGTTCAAGCTCTCTTGCCCTTTCAGATATCAAATTCCAAGCATTCAATCCTTTAATGAATTATTTCTTTCTGATGGCCATTAGCATTTTTTCCATAACCTGATAATTTTGGAATTTGACTACAATATTTCTTGGTGTTTTAATTTTGGGATTCCTTTCAAGAGGCAATTGATGAATTCCTTCAATGATGTTTTATCCTTTGGGTTTAGGATATCAGGGCAGTTTTCCTTGAAGATTTTATTTGAAAGATGCTGTCCAGGGTCTTTTTTGCTCATAGTTTTGATTTAGTTCAATAATTCTTTTTTTAAAATGTATTTATTTATTTATTCTTATTTTGTACAAATAAGTTTTTTGTACATTAATAAAATATTCTTGTTTAAAAGTAAACATAATACCCCCCCAAAATATAGACCCACATGAGCAATAAAGTAAAGGGGGAGAGAAAAAAATTAAAATTAAAACTAAAAAAATAAAAAATAATAGTAATAATTTTAGGTATGGTCGGGTGGTGCAGTGGATGAAGCTCCAGCTGTGGAGCCAGGGGCACCCAAGGGCAAATCCGGCTCCATACACCCAACAATCACTAAGCTGTGTGACCCCATGCATGCCACCCCAACCACATTTCCCTGCAAACACTAAAAAAAAGACCCAGAATACAATAAAATAGTAATAATAAAAGTAGGGGCGGCCAGGTGGTGGACATAGCATTAGCCCTTGAGCCAAGAGTACTCAGGTCCAAATCTGGCCTCAGATACCCAACCATCACCCAGCTATGTGGCCCCAGGCAGGCTACCCAGTCCCATTTGCCCTGCAACCCCCCCAAATAATAATAATAAAAAATATGCTTTAGTCTGTGTTCCAACACCACCAGCTCTGTCACTGGTGGACCAAATTCTTTATGATAAGTCCATCACAAAAGTTACTTGCATATTTTCCCACTGTTACTATTGCTGATTGCAACTCCCTCCATTCATACTTCTCCACTGCCATATACTATATTTTCTCTCTCCTTTCATTCTGTCTCTGCGGTAGGGTAGCTGAGTGGCACAGCAGACAGATGCCTGGCCCTGGGGCCAAGAGGCCCCAAGTCCACATACCACCCCTTAGGTCCAGAATTCACCTGGCCCTATGGTCCTCATCCCAGCCCCTTACAAGAAGTAAAAAAGAAAATGTATTATATCTGACCACTCTCCTCCATCTTCTCCTCCATCACTCACATCCCCCCCTTTCCCCCCATACCCCTTCTCTCCTTCTTACTCCAGATGTCTATACCCCATTGAGTATATATGCTGTTTCCTCTCCTAGCCATTTCTGATGAGAGTGAAGATTCCCTCATTCCCCCTTGACTTCCCCCTTCCATAACACTGCAGTAGCTCATTGTAATAAAAAATCTTATTATATGAATTATCTTAGCATATTCCACCTCTCCTTTTTCTTTCTCCCATTACATTTCGCTTTTATCAATTGACTCCATTTTTACACCACATTATATCTTCAAACTCAGCTCTCTCCTTTGCTTCACCTATAAAAGCTCCTTCTACCAGTTCTATCAATTAAGAAGGTTCATATGAGTATTATCAGTATCATTTTTCTATACAGGAATACATGCAGTTCATCATCATTAAGTCCCTCGTATTTTCTCCTTCTCCTCCACTCTCTATGCTTCACATGAGTCCTGTATTTGAAGATGAAACCTTCTGTTCTGCTCTGGCCTTTCCAACAGGAACATTTGAAATTCCCCCTGGTTCATTGAAAGTCCATCTTTTTCCCTGGCATTAACTTTTCCTTTTGGACAATCCTATTTTTTTTATTATATACATATTTTATTGGTTTTCCAACTATTTATAACAGTAGCTTCTATCTTTTTTGGTAAGGTTTTGAATTTTATAATGCCCCCCTTTCCCTTCCCCTCCACAGAAATCAACCTGATATTCTTTACATTGTTTCCATGTTATTCATTGATGAAAATTGAATGTTTTGAGAGAAAAAAACACATCCTTGAGGAAGAAATAAAATATTAGAGATGGCAAAATTATGTAGTACAAAAGACAATTAAAAAAATTGGAGGTCTTTGGTCTTAGCTTAAACTCCACAGTTTTTGTCTGAATACAGATGGTATTCCCTGTCACAGATACCCTAAAATTGTCCCTAATTACTGCACAAATAGAAGGTATAAGCTCATTGAGTATGATCATCACCCCCATATTGGTCAATCCTATTTTTTTTAAAAAGGGACCTTTTATTTGTTTATCTGTCAAGTTGTATTTTTATTTTTTTCATTTAATTTTATTAAAGATATTTGAGTTTTACAATTTCCCCCCAATTTTGCTTCCCCCCCCACAGAAAGCACTCTGTCAGTCTTTACTTTGTTTCCATGTTGTACCTTGATCCAAATTGGGTGTGATGAGAGAGAAATCATATCCTTAAAGAAGAGAAGTCTAAGAGTTAACAAGATCAGACAATATGATATCTGTTTTTTTCTAAATTAAAGGGAATAGTCCTTGTACTTTGTTCAAACTCCACAGCTCCTTATCTGGATACAGATGGCACTCTCCTTTGCAGGCAGTCCAAAATTGTTCCTGATTATTGCACTGATGGAATGAGCAAATCCTTCAAGGTTGAACATCACTCCCATGTTGCTATTAGGATGTACAGTGTTTTTCTGTTTCTGCTCATCTCACTCAGCATCAGTTCATAAAAATCCCTCCAGGCTTCCCTGAAATCCCGTCCCTCCTGGTTTCTAATAGAATAATAGTGTTCCATAACAGACATATACCACAGTTTGCTAAGCCATTCCCTAATTGAAGGACATTTACTTGATTTCCAATTCTTTGCCACAGCAAACAGGGCTGCTATAAATATTTTTATAAAAGTAATACCAGTAGTGGTATTGCTGGGTCAAAGGGTATGCACATTTGTGTTGCCCTTTGGGCATAGTTCCAAATAGCTCTCCAGAAGGGTTGGATGAGTTCACAGCTCCACCAACAGTGTAATAGTGTCCCAGATTTCCCACAACGCTTCCAACAATGTTCATTATCCTTCCTGGTCATATTGGCCAATCTGAGACGTGTGAGGTGGTACCTCAGAGAAGCTTTAATTTGCATTTCTCTATTAATTAATGATTTAGAGCATTTTTTTTCATATGGCTCTGGATTGCTTTGATCTCCTCATCTGTAAATTGCCTTTGCATATCCTTTGACCATTTTGTCAATTGGAGAATGGCATTTTATTTTAAAAATATGACTCAATTCTCTGTATATTTTAGAAATGAGTCCTTTGTCAGAATCATTAGTTGTAAAGATTGTTTCCAAATTTAATACATTTCTTTTGATCTTGGTTACATTGGTTTTATCTATGCAAAATCTTTTTAATTTAATGTAATCAAAATCATCTAATTGGTTTTTGGTGATCTCCAACTCTTTCTTAGTCATAAACTGCTCCCTTTTCCATAGATCTGACAGGTAGACTAGTCCTTGATCTTCTAATTTGCTTATAGCATTGTTTTTTATGTTTATGTCCTGTAACCACTTGGTTCTTATCTTGGTAAAGGGTGTGAGGTGTTGGTCTAATCTAAGTTTCTTCCATATTAACTTTCAATTATCCCAGCAATTTTTATCAAAGAGGGAGTTTTTATCCCAATGGCCAGACTCTTTGGGTTTATCAAACAGCAGATTACTATAATCATCTCCTGTTTTTATACCTAATCTATTCCACTGGTCCACCACTCTATTTCTTAGCCAATACCAAACAGTTTCGATGACTGATGCTTTATAATATAATTTTAGATTGGGTAGGGCTAAGCCACCTTCTTTTGCACTTTTTTTCATTAAGTTCCTGGCAATTCTTGACTTTTTATTTGTCCATATGAATTTACTTACAATTTTTTTCTAACTCGTAAAAGTAATTTTTTGGAATTTTGATTGGTAGGGCACTAAACAGATAATTTAGTTTTGGCAGAATTGTCATTTTTATTATGTTAGCTCTACCTATCCATGAGCAGGTGATATTTGCCCAGTTATTTAAATCTGATTTAATTTGTGTGAGAAGTGTTTTATAATTGTTTTCAAAAAGATTCTGAGTATGTCTTGTCAAATAGACTCTGAAATATTTTATATTGTCTGAGGTTACTTTGAATGGGATTTCTCTTTCTAGCGCTTCCTGCTGTTTCTTGCTAGACATATATAGAAAAGTTGAGGATTTATGAGGGTTTATTTTATAACCTGCAACTTTGCTAAAATTGCTAATTGTTTCCCAGTAGTTTTTTGGATGATTTCTTGGGATTCTCTAGGTAGACCATCATGTCATCTGAAAAGAGTAAGAGTTTTGTCTCTTCCTTCCCAATTCTAATTCCTTCAATTTCTTTTTCTTCTCTAATTGCTGATGCTAACATTTCTAATACAATATTGAATAGTAGTGGTATTAATGGGCACCCTTGTTTCACCCCGATCTTTTTGGGAATGCCTCTAGCCTCTCCCCATTGAATATAATGCTTTTTGATGGTTTCAAATAGATACTGCTCATTATTTTAACAGTCCATTTATTCCTACACTCTCTAGTGTTTTTAATAGGAATGGATGCTACATTTATTGATATGATCATATGATTTCTGATAGGTTTGTTGTTGATATAATTGAGTATACTAACAGTTTTCTAATATTGAACCAACCCTGCATTCCTGGAATAAATCCTACTTGACCATAATGTATTATCCTAGTGATGATTTGTTGTAATCGTTTTGCTAAGATTTTATTTAGGATTTTTGCATCTATATTAAGTTGTATTTTTAGAGAATTAATTTTCATCAGTCAACTTTTATGCTTCCTTTTGCAAGAAGTTAAAGTTTTCTTGCATTTCTTTTCTCAACTTTTCTATTTGATTTTTAAAAATCCTTTTTAAACTCCTCAGAGAAGTCTTTTGGAGTTGATGATCAATTACTAGTTCCCTCTGGGACTTCAGGTGCAGTACTTTTTTTTTGCTGTACTCCTCTGAGATTGTGTTTTGCCCTTTGTTACCTTCAAAGTAGCTTTCTATCGACACGGCTTTTCTTTCACTTTTCTTACATATTTTGGACTTTGCTGTCCTATGCTTCTTGTGTTGAAAGAGGGGCCCACTCACAGTACTGTCTTGAAAATGCTAAGGGCTTGTTGACTTGATGCTCTTCCAACCCAGTTATGTTGGCTTAACAGCGTTCTGTGGTACCTGTGTTAGACCCCTTTCACCTGACTTGTGGTATTGGTCTTCTGAGTCAGGACACAGGGTCCTCTGCCACAGATCTCTTTTGTAGCTGGGAGCCTCAGATGGGCCTCTTGTGTACTCTGTCATGTTGGTCTCCCTGCTAAATGCTGTTTCACTCCCTATATTAGGTCATGCTTTCTATTACCTTAGTGTGAACAATGTTTTTGGAAGATATTTCCAGATTTCTAAAAGCTAGGAAGTGCTCTAATCTATTGTTTTTGGGGTTTTTTTTGGGGGGGGTTGTTGTTCTAGATTTAATTTAAAGGCTTGATTAATATTGTTTTTGAGGCAAGATCAGGAGAACCTATGGACATTCCTGACTTCTTTTCACCATCTTCACTCTTCTCTCTCTCCCTCAGCTAGCTCCCCTTGCCCCAGTAATTTTTATATTATCTCTGCTGGATCTATTTTTTATGTCAATTGTTTTTCAGATAAGGTATTTTACATTTTCTTCTATTTTTTCTTTTTTGAAAAAAATCGTGTTTGGCTGTTTTTCATAAAAGAATCTGAGGAAAGAGACCATAAATAACCTATAAACTTGCCATGAATATAATTTTCAACCTCAATTAAATCTCTTACCATTCCCATGAATTCTAATTTCCTTTTTTAATCATTATTTATTTAATTATTTTTTCATCCATATGTACATGCACATTTTTAAGTTACAAAATTTCCTTCTACCCTCCCTTCCCACCCCCATCCCCTCAGTGGCAAACAGTCAGGTTAGCATTGTGAAAATATATTTTTTATAAACATGTTAATAGATTAGTCATTTTGGTATGAGGAAATAGGATTAAGGGAAAGAGATATATAAGAGATCATTTTTTAAAGTGTTCATCAGATTCTGAAGGACTGATTTTTTTGTTCCCTTTGGTTTTGTTTTCCTTTCTCTGGATGGTAATAACACTGTCCATATCTCTGTTGTCTTAGTTCTCTGAACTGCTGAGAGGGGCTGCTTCTATCATGGTGGATCTCTCACAACTTTGTTAATGTGTACATTTTTCTCTTGGTTCTGCTCCCTTCACTTGGAATTGAATTTTGTAACTCATTCCATGCTTCTCTAGAGTTCTACCATTTATAGTTTTTATAGATCAATAATATTCCATAGTATTCAGGTACCATAAATTGTTTAGCCATTACTCAGTTAATGGATATCCCCTCAATTTCCAAATCTTTGCCACTACAAAAAGAACTGCTATGAGTATTTTGGAACATATGGGACTTTTCCTATTTTTTATGTTCTCTTCTGAAAATAGGCCTAGAATTGGAATTGCTGGGTCAAAGGGAATGAACATTTTTATTGATCTTTGTGCATAGTTCCATATTGCTCTCTAGAATGGTTGGATCCATTCACAACTCCACCAGCAATGCATCAATGTCCTAATCCTCCCACAACTTTTTCAACATTGATGATCATTTTCCCTTTTTCTCATCTTGGCAAATCTGATAGGTGTGAGATTATACATCAGAGTTGTTTTAATTTGCATTTCTCTAATCAATAATGATTTGGGTCATTTTCATATGATTATCTATAGCTTTAATTTCTTCTTTTGAAAACTGTCTATTCATATTTTTTGACTATCAAGTGGAGATCAATTTTAATTTTCAAGGAATTATTTCCTTTAGCTTACTTCTACATCTCCTTTTCCATTTGCCAAATTCTATTTTTAAAAGAATTGTTTTCTTTTTCCATTTTTCCAATTGTAATTTTTTGGGGCGGGGGCTTTTTTTCATTTTCCATTTGCCCAATTGTATTTTTAAAGGATTTTTCTTTTTCCATTTGCCTAATTGCATTTTTAAAGGAGTTGTTTCCTTCAATTCCAAGCTATGGAAACTCTCTTTCATACTTCTCATTTATTTTTCCAATTCTTCTATTTTATTTTTAAAATTCCTTTTTCTCTCTTCTAAGAGATCTTTTGTAACTTGAAACCAATTCATATTCCCCTTGGGGCTTCACATTAGGTCTTTTTCTAGCTTCTTCTTCTGAGATGTTGTTTTATTCTTACTGTCACAGTGACTTTTTTCTTTTTTAGTTTTTTTTTTTTTTGCAAGGCAATGGTCTTAAGTGGCTTGCCCAAGGCCACACGGCTAGGTCATTATTAAGTGTCTAAGTCCAGATTTGAACTCAGGTACTCCTGACTCCAGGGCTGGTACTCTATCCACTGTGCCACCTAGCCACCCTGTGACTTTCTATAGTTAAGACTTTCCTCTGTTTCTTACTCATTTTTAGCTTTGTTTGTGGTTTTAAAGTAGAACTCTGCTCCTGGACCATAGTAAGGCACAGACCAAAATTTCCTGAGATTATGTTGAAAACCTGTTCACCAACCTCCTACATGTTGGGGCTTCATTGTTGTTAGTTGCATCCCCACTGCTCTGGTGTTGTCTAATTTCATTGGGGTTTTTTGGGCTGAGGTTCTGGGACTGGCAATTTGAATTTTAACTTGGGTTTGGAGGCCTCTCAGTTGCCATGCTGTGTCTCTGATCTGTTTTACTGGGACCTGGGGGGCTCGGTTTGCATGTTGAGTATGGAATGAGAGTCTCCTTCTCTCTTTCCCCTGCCCCTATCTTGCTGAGTCATGCTTCTCCTGCACTGGAGTGAGTTAGACTTCCTGAAGTCCTTCCAAGGTATTTCAAGCTGAAAAATCTCCATTATGTCTTTTAGACATAATTTCTGTCATTTCAGAATCTATTTAGAGGCTTGATTAATATTGTTTCTGAGGTAATCTGGAGAGAGTTGAGTGAGGCTCCTGGCTTCTCTCCATCATTTTGGCTCTGCCCCATAAATTAAAATTTCATATTCATTTTCCTTTAAAATAAAATGTGCATGTGTGTGTATTTTTTGTGTGTGTTGAATGTGCTGAAGCCCATTACAATCGTATCTATTTATCTCACCAAATATATAATTTATGTCTGTAGGGTAATCAGAGAGTAGGAGGAGTTAAAAAAATCTGAGTAGACTATCAGAATCTTTTATCTTCATAATATTACATCATAAAGTTGAAGCAAATGTTTTTACCCAAATCATAAACTGAGTGAATCATCAAATATAGAGTGTGATCACAATGATGGTTGAAAGTAGCATGAAATGAAAAGTTATGAAGGGAATTCCTAATTTTTAATTGCTTTTAACCACAATATAGGCCATAGCGTATCTGAGCAGTCCCCCCCCCCCCACTTCTCTATTTCCATTACATCTTCAGGGGACTCTCAGGAACCTTAAACATAACAGCAGGACTCCAATTCAATAGTAAATGAATCCAGTATTGATTCCTTGTACATTCAAGTCTGTAATATAGTACGTCAACAGAGTCGCTGTTCTCAATAATAAAAATTAATATAAATTACAAAACAATTGAGAATGATCAAATAAAAGTTTGGTGTTTTTTTTTTCTTTTGGTTTGTTTGCTTTTAGTAAACTAGAATTTTAGGGAATAGACATAATGTCTAGAGAGATGAGACCAAATTTTGTAAAGTCAAAATCTGTCAGTTAAGTACTTCAAAGTATATATAGTGCTAGGGTTTTATAATCATTTTTTGTGGTTAAAATTCCAAAGACAAAGGGAGATCAGTTAATATAAGAGTTGACCCTAGAAATGTTAAGCCTATACACTTCCACTAAAAAACCAGTCAAAGCAATTTTACAACATTAGGCATAGACTATTTTGCCTCATGATAAATCATGAAATGAATACATGACTTGTCATTTAAACTCTTTCTCATCTGTAACATGGAATAATATTTACATTATGCAATTCACAAAGTTGTTTTGAGGAAAGGGCTTTGTGAAACTTAAAGGATTATAGAAATTTGACCTATTTTAGTGAGGGACATCCTCTTTTAGCACTTGTGAAGTTGAGTTTCCAGGACCACTTATGGTGGGTTACATGATCTTTGGCTCAGTGCTGAAGGAATTGGAACTGGGATGATGCAGCAATATCTTGGTTCCCGTGACAGCAGCAGAAGAAGGGAAATCAATTAAAAGGATTGAACATCGAATGGAAGTCACTCAGTAAATTTTTATAGGAAAGACATTCTCTCACTTTCTTCTTCCTTTTATCTGTCTGTCTCTCTTCTCAAACTCTATCTCTCTGTGTTTATCTCTTTGCCTCTCTCTGTGACTTTTTCTGTGTCTTTTCCCTTTTCTCTCTTTGTCTCTCTGGGACTATCTGTGGAGACAGGGAATATGAATTCCCTAGATGAGTTTCAGCTTAGGAACTGGCCCCTTTGATACTTTTCCTGCTATGTTTCCTTGATTAATGGTAAGCAAACAGTAATACTTAAATGGACATTTCCAGACTGGGAAGCAAATTTTTGAAATTAAAGAGGTTATAAGTTAATGGATCCCTTTGTTATTACAGCTAAAGGTACTGTCTCATCTACTGTGACGCTTCTCAGAAAAAAAATTATTATTGACAAAAAATAAGATCTTTCCCTTATGAGACTTCCTGGGAGACATGGACATGAAAGTACTTATTCAGACAGAACAGTTCCAAGATGGAGATAAAGGAGCTATTCAACAGTTCTATTCAGTATTCCATAATTTTGTTATAAGTATGGAAGATCATAATAGGATTTATCAACATTGATATGTTTAAATCTATCATTGTACACTGTGTTAAGCATTTCTTTTCTGTGAAGGAAAGAACAGTTCTATAGTTGATCTACTTCGTATGTTGAACTCTGAGAAAGGAACATAAAACATCAGAAAATAAAAAAGCATGATTTCCTACATGGTGCTAAAGTTTCCTGAGGAATCAACCTGATCTATATTCATGCAGTTAGAGCTAAGAGTACCATTGAATGAGTAGATGCCCTAATGTAACTGGACTAAAGTCAGGTTGTTTTATGCATATAGAATATCAACCTATGAAGGATTTGTGATTTATAAGTATGAAAACTCCTATCTACTTAGGATCATTATCTGTTGGCATCATTTATAAAATTAAAGAGTTGTATGAGGTTCAGGTGTTATGTGATTTATTCATGGCTATACATCGTATAATATCATAGGTGGCCTTTGAACCCAGGTCTTTCTGGCTTGAAATCAATTTTCAACTCTATTCACTATGTAAGGCTAATCCTGAATTTATAATATTTTTAGATTCTCAACAAATACATATTGAATTGAATTTGATCAAATTTAGTTGAATCACATGATTTATACCAGAAATAATCTAGAGTGATATAAGGAAATTTACAATGCAACATAGGTTAATGGGGTTTCATGTGCTCTTCACATAGGAAACATAAAACAAATATTTACTAATCACTTTCTGAAAGCTTATTAAATCAGTTCAACAATGATTTTTTAGTCAATTATGGGAACCCTGAGAATTTGTCTTCCAGAGTTCCATCTTTGTTCAAAGTCATTATGACTTTAACTTAAAAGTATATATTAGGAGCTACAAGCCCAGAAAAATGTCAGATCACCTGACCTTTATGTCACAAGTACAAACTGCATTTGTGACAGCTCAACTGACCTTTGTTCTAGTAGTTCCTTCATTTTCAGGGCCTCAGAATTCTGCTAGTATTCTGTGATACTCTTAACAAATCTACTCATGGACTCTTAAGAGTCAGAGCCATTAAGGTTACAAAGAGCAAAAGAGAAATTCATAAAAGATTTACACCTATAGAATATTCAGGAAGGTGGTTCTATTGGGATGCTGAGTTTCACCTAAGGGGGAGGGCATTGGAGGTGGGCAAGGATGAAATGGGGAGGCTGAATGAGAAGAAAACATAGTCAATCAGGATCTCAGAATATCATCTATAGAACTGGTAACCTACCAAACTTTCTAGTAAATTAGAATTCACCATCAATATGTTCAGCTCCATGGACTTCAAAAATCTTTTGACATCAAAATTGTTTGTGAAGTTTGGGAATTTTGAACATTTTTGTTCAAAACCACAGTACTGCAAAATTCATGTACCATGCCAAGCAAAAGCATTTCTTTGAAAGAATTTGAGTGTTAAAGTTTCTTAAAGCTAATCTTATGGAAGTACATAAAAATGATAATTTTCAGTGTTCACAAGAGAGTATTGATATCTTTTGGATTATATGTTAGAAGACCAAGATGGCAGTTAGTACAGGACCCTAAGTCTTTTTTTGTAAGCCTTCAATTAATGTTAACTGACTGACTTGATTGACCAAGAATTGAACTATTACTTTTCAATACTGATAAGTCCTCAGAGAGCAGCACCAATAGTATGATGAACAGAATGAACTTAAAATCTATAAGTCCACAGTTCTAATTCTGGCTCTGATATATCTTGCTTTATGGTGTTGGTCCTTGCTTTATGATGTTGGATAAGTCTTTTGAATTATTTGAGCCTCCATTTCTACATTTGGAAAATAGGAGTAGTAAAGTTTTATTCCACAGTTTAATGTAGCCTTAAAAATAAGATAAGGCAAATAAGTTTTCCAGTTCAATGAATGTTTTCTGCAGCTCTCTTTTCTCTGCCTTAGCTTATTCCAGGAAAAAGTTGCAAATATTAAGGATGCCATATGAATCAATTATTATTAGCAATAGTGATTTACTTAAGAAAGTGAAACACATTGAGTTTGAAATGTAATTATTGTGAATCCACAGTACTAGAATTTAATAATACCATTTCTCTGATTTTTTCTTGTATTATAGACCCATTCAGAAAACAAGTATGACATTTCTGTGTCCAGTCTATCCACAGTATATGAATACAAATGCAACAGGGTGATAGAGATAAATGGCCACTGGTGAATAGAATTCCTTAATGTTCCCTTCCTCTATACTCTACAGACCTAACCTGACACTGCAACTGACTGGAGTTGTACTTTCACTAGTAAACCAATGGATGGGCAGTGTGCAAGCCATTGAGAGAAAAGTATGCAACTGGAACTAAAAAGAGATATACTGTGGAGCAGGGAGAACCCTAGGAAGCATCCTCAAAAAATAGCTGAGCAGCAGACTGGGAGAGTTATAAAGTTGCCGAGAACAGACTCTAGAACAATAACTTCTGTCTGGGAGATGCTAATTTTGATTAACTAAACTAGTGGAGCAGAATGAAAGTTCTTGATTCCTCAGTCCCTTCCTCCCTTGTTTTCCTGCCTTTCTCTTCTTTGGAATGTGTCAGTTCCTGAAAGTTATCTCTGCTTCTTTAGTCTTTATTTACTTTTCTCTGCCTTTTTCCCCTTAAAACTGGTCTTTAAAAGTAAATTATATTAACCATTGTATTACTGATCTGCTTTTTTATTACACAAACACAGTTGTGAGGTACAATAAAAAGGAAGGGCATGGAAAGAGTAAAAGAAAGAGACAGATAATTTTTTTTTCATATTATAATACATATATCTGCTACAATAGTTTTTGTGGCTATGGGATCAAATCTAAAGAAAGAGATTAATCCACTGATTTTTACAACTTCCTCATGTAAATATTGAAAAGTAGAGCATTTGTCTCCTGAGAGGAACCAAAGGAGTGATTAAACAGAATTTCATATCATAGGTGAAGAGCTGAAGGAATGGCTAGGATGTAGAAATGTAGAAAATGGTAAAATTGACCTGCAGATGAATGAGTGAAAGACAGAGACAGAGACAGAGACAGAGACAGAGAAAGAGGTAGAAAGAAAGAGACAGATACAGAGAGAGAGGGGGTTAAAGTCTGACATAAACAATTTTCTGCCAATATTCCAAAATAGCATGACACCAATATGTAAAAATGGATAGGAGACATGTTTTTTTTTTTTTTTTTGTCAAAATCTTCTTGTTCAAGTCAGTCTCAAGGTAAGGGAAACTTGCAAAAGAAATTAAGAAAGCAACAATGGAGATTTCTCCTCAGCAGTGAATATATACATTGTATAATAAAAGTAAAGTTGTCTCCTTTGACACTATATATGAAGGGAATATATTATTGTAATTTATGTGGGAGGATTCCTTGAATACTTTGCCATAGAAGGAGTTTAAGTTGAATGTTTATTTAGCACATTTTTGACTAATAATCTTGTGGGTCCTGTAGTTGACAATGAAATGGAAAGACCTAGAAGACATGATTTCAGTCCTTCAGTAGTATGGCCATCCTATATAGGATGTTAAATTGCATAGTATATATATATATATATATATATATATATATATATGGACTACAGAAAGCCCAGATATTGTAGCCTGGCTGTACTGATTGTACATAATGCTTTTCTTATGAAGTCAATGCTACAAAAAATAAATATAATTCTTGAAAAGTGGGTGAGGGTTTTCATCTCTTAAAAACCAGTGATGAGAGAACTCTGATTTCTAAATGTCTGATCTAGGAATCTTCTCTCCAAACAGGCACAGTGGATATGGGGGGGGGGAGATGAGGTGGAGTTCCAAGGAAAAGCTACAAGTGCCTAAGGAAAAAGAGGATTTTGGAAAATAACTAGCCCAACTCCATGACTGATTCATGTTTACCTTTTACACTATCCTTAATTGATAGTCAATTTTTTTTACTTATTTCTTGCCTTATTTCTACTTGAACACCTACAGTGATGGCAACCTCACTACCTCATCTGACAGTTCTCCTCAGCAAGTATGATGTCTTTTTAATTTCTTCCTTCTCTCACAGGGGAGACCGGCTTTGAATGTCAGTCTGGAAATGACTACAAAAAGTCATTAATATATCAACTCCCCTCTCCATCTTGACAGCTACCCACTGAGAGAATGGAACCAAAATAGAAACATAAAGTGAAAGATTTAGAAAATAAGTGAGAGTCTATTTGTTTAACAAGTGTCTAAAACTTGATCATATTTTTGTACTTTATGCTTTTATTTCTACCTCTAAGTCCCAAATATCCCAACATTGCAGAAGAATGGTACATATGTTCCCTTATTGGGCATCAGTTTTTTAATTAATGTGGTGCCCTGACAGTCAGAATGCCTATCATGCTGGGCATCATCTGTTAATTAAAAATCTCAAGGAGAGTCATCCCAGAGTCAAACAATGTCTGGCAGGACTTTCCAGTCAAAAGGGACCATAAGTATCTCTTCAGTTTTTCATCAGTCCCTGGTTGGCAGTTGTCACAAAATTCAGCTTTTTTGCTTTTACCATAAATCAAATGCCAAAATGAAAAATTAGTGCCATTATCATTTATAGACTTTCTTACATCACTGAATTCCATTACATAGTCATACCTGGTTCCCTGTTCTTAACCCTCTTATGCTGTGAGAAGCAAAGCAAAATAATTGAAAGAGCAAAGAACTTTAGGCCAGAAGAAATGGGTTCATTTCCTGATTTTACTAAGTTTAAAAACATTGAAAAAGACAATAACATTGAATTTTCTCTTCCTTAAAATGGGAATAATAATATTTTTACTTTTTACTTTGGAGGAGTGTTAGAACAAGGAGATAATTTTGTAAATGATGAAATAGCTACAAAATTATAATCATAAGACTGTTGTGTTATATGTATACATACATACTATATGTATGCATGTATTTGAAAGTATAAGAAGGACTAAGACAGATCCCATATGTCCATTGTTCCTGTTGTAAAAATAATTGATAGTGCCATTTTATGTGTGAAGGACAACACAGAATAGTTAATATACTTTTGACAGTTTCTCAAATGAACAGTGGTGGGAACTATGATTAGTCTAAAAAGAAAGAAAGATAAAGGTCTAGGAATTTTAGTGGAATTGGATGGCAAATTAATAGGAGTATGATTTGGTAGCCAAGGAAGTTAGTTCAAGTTCAAGTTACATTAAGAGATGTATAGACAACAAGAATAAGGAAGTGATCATTCTGCCTTACTCTACCCTGTCAGGCAACAACTGGAATATTATGTTCAGTTCTGAGGATGACAAGTTAGGAATGACATTGGTAGATCGGAAAGTGTCAAAAGAAGGTTAACTAAGATGATGGTTGATATTGAGTTTTTGCCACATGATAAATGATCAGTTGAAAGAACTGGGAATGTTTAGCCTAGAAAAGAGACAAGCGGCATAACAAATCTTTTTTCAAGTGTTTGCCACTTGGAAAAGAGATTTGGCTTTTTTTTGGTTTGGTTTAACTGGGTAGAATCAGGAGAAATGAGGGGCAGTTTCTGAGGAAAACTTGAACTTGATGAAAGAAAAATTTCCCAAATTAAAACATTTATATAAAATGATGCAGGAAAAATATCCTAACCCTTTCACCTCACACAAGTTGGGCTAGTTTTTTCTTAAATGATATTGACATATTTCTTGAAAATATGTTGGTTCAGGGAAACTTAAGTACAGACTGAAAGCATTACTTATTCACTGAGTTTAAAGCAACCACAAGGAGTACTGGGGTGCATTGATGCTGGTAAATCATAAAGGGTAGGGTAACTCAAGAATGGAGATTCACTTAATTTGAATCACCTCAAGGAATCCACAATGCCTATCCTTTCTGAATACTTTTGTCCTACTATGTCTAAGTAAATCTCTTTTGGTTAACTGTTGAATGGCCTAAAAGTGTTTTGTTGCTGTTGTGTTTTTTTATTATTATTCAATATTCTATATTGGAAGAGAGGGAGAGACACAGACATAGATAGAGATGCAGAGAGAGAGAGAGAGAGAGAGAGAGAGAGAGAGAGAGAGAGAGAGGAAGAGACAGAGACAGAGAAAAATGTAAGAGGAAGAAACAGAGAGAACTCTGCCAGCATTTTCTGATATGTTTAGAGGTTGGAATCTGGGCAGTGCAGACTTGGTTCTGCTCATGTGATTATTACTCATGAGATAATGGAGGGGATTGTGAAAATTAACTCTCTTCCCACTTCCCTGATGTCTACATATGGTCAGAATTTCTACAGTTTCTCTATTGCTTTAAGATATCATTATTTCTTGAACTGATTTCTACAAAACTAGGATTGATTATATTGTATTTTGTGATGTATTACTTAATTTTTCTGTGAAGGAGTTCAAGGGAAGAAGCCAGTGAATAGTCTTTTAGTACAAAATATCAGGAAAAAACTTATTTTCTTCCTCTTTCCACCCCAAGCTAATCAGGAACTGAGTCAAGTAAGAAAATGTTATGATTTTGGTTTTCAATAATAATCCATATAAACTTTCCAATAGTCCAAAGAGAGCCATGCAACTTGGGATCATTCACCTCTAGGTTATGGAGTAAAGAGTAATAAGTCAGTTACCTTAGAGTTGTGGACCTTTCAATGCAAATTCTGGTATAGGAGAGAAGGGTAGAGTGGAGGCATAAACCAAGGGAAAATTATGCCTCCTGGGTTGCCAAGTGTGAGACAATAGGTCTGGGAAAAAAATGATCTGATATTAGAGTGGAGTTGTTCCCTCACCTAAACTTTCAAACTTGGCCTAATAGCACTAGTTAAATAATCTGCTTGTTACATAAATATCGCAGGATAAATCATATTCTTATATACTCTAAAGCTTACTACTGCCCATCTGCTCCTGGGCAAAGTGCATATGATACACATGTTGCATATTGACAGAGTGGGAAAAGTTATTGGATCTAAACAGTATCTACATGTGGTAAGCACTCTCTTTTAAATTCAAGGAAGCAGCAGTGTCAAGGAAAAATCATGGGATGAAGACTGACAGATGCACTCTCATATCCCAGAATATCCTTTCTAACAACTAATCAAGGAGGTTATAGACTAAAGAAGATATTCTTCATCCTGCCTATCCCCAAATATAGGTAAAATTCTAGATTGTATAGAGAATTCCACTGGACAGAGGGTTAGATTGATTGATATCTATCTATGCTCAGGAACATGCTTATCTAGTGTGTTGTGACAAGACAGTCATAGAGTGGTATAGGAGTTCCTGGAGGAGGAACCATTCAGTAGAGGAGTTACTGAACCAACTCTCTTGGATATAAAAGAAAGGAAAGAAACACACAGTAAATGCCTACCATGTGATAAGCAATATGCTTAGTACTGTGAAAATATTATCTCATTTAATCTTCTCAGCCCATTATGTAGTTAAAGAAGCTGATTCAGCCTTTGATCCAGGGCCTTACCTAGGTCACACAACTAGCAAGATCAAATTTGTACACAAGTCTTCTTGACTCTAGGACTGGTTCTCTCTCCACCATCTGCCTGTCCCTAAATAGATAAAGTGGGCTCATCTATCAAGCAGGAAGTTAGAATAGAGACAAAATCAAAGTGAGGAAAAATGTACTCAAACTTTCCCCTCCATTGTTACTAGATTCAGACTTGAGGCACATCCAATGTTTCTAGGAAAAATGGATTGAGTGATAAATTCATGAATCAGAAAATAGTTTATGATCTTCTCACAAGAAGAAGAGATTCTGTATAGACCCAGAATGAAGTTTCTGAGCCATAGGATTCCATTATTTATTTTAACACTACATTTGAAGAGATCTTTCCACTCTCCAAAGTTCTTTGATAATAAATTTGTTTTACAATTATTCTGCAAGTTCAATCAAACCACCAATATGCATTTATTACTTATTATGTACCAGGCACTGCTAAACTGCTTCTGTCCTCAAGGACCTTATAGACAACAATAATTCTAGATTGCACTTCAGAAAAAAAATAAAACTATCACAAGATAATTCGTGAAAGAAAACTAAGGTTCAAGCTTATTATTTTTTCTACATCTTTGGTATCTTCCCTTCTTTGAGATACATTGAGAATCAATCCCTCAATCTCTTCACAATTATGGCACCTTCAGGTTCTCCTGATTCCATATATACATGTCACTTTCTATATACACTTGGTCCAATTTGCCTGCTTTTTGATCTTTGTTCTTTTCAATGCTATTTCTACTTTACCTATAACCATATCCAGGAGAGTGTAATAAATATGAGAGTACAAATATAGTACTTGATTAGTGATAAGTTTGTTACAATATTTTTTGCAGATATTTATTTCCATTTTCTTCAGTATGCTATCTCTCCATCTTCATTCTTAAATGCCCTCGGGATGGTTTTGCTTAGGTGGTCTTTTGCCAAGCACTATTTAAGCTAGTTTTACTCTGCACTGTTAATTTCTGATTCACAAAACAATACTGTTCATATTCATCCATCATCTTTCCTTATAAGATTTTACAAATGAGCTTATAGTCTAAACTAGCATTATTTTTAGCTAACACCTCTTTCCACTTGCTATGGAAAGTGTTTACTGGTTTAAGAATTTTTAGATTCTTTTTTATCTTCTTGTTATGGCAATATAAGAGTAATTCAGGGAAGCATTGGAAGGCTTGTACTGGTGCTGAGTAAAGAAGGCAGAACCAGAAAATACTATTTATACAGGAATTACAATCTTAATGTAGAAGGGGGTAGTGCTTCTTTTGTGTTTTAATGGAACAGAGGCTTCCATGAGTTCAAGATGAGGAGGGAGTACAATCCAAACATGAAGGATTTCTAGAGAAATAGAACAGATGTGGAAAGTGTGAGAAAAATAAAGAGAATAAGTTTGACTGGACCATAGATTTTATCTTATTTTTTACATAAATATTTTATCAGTTTTCCAATTATATAACACAGTAGTTTCTACCTATCATTTTTTGTAAGATTTTGAATTTTATGATTTCCCCCTCCCTTATTTCTTCCTCTCCCCCACAGAAGACTAATAATCTTTACACTGTTTTCAAGCTATGCATTGATCAAACTTGAATGTGTTGAGAGAAAAAAATATCCTTGAGGAAGAAATAAAATATTAGAGATAGCAAAATTATGTAGTACATAAGACAACTTTTTTAAAAAAATTGAAGGTAGTAATCTTTGGTCTTTGTTAACTCCATAGTTCTTTGTCTGGATACATATAGTATTCTCCATAACAGACACCCTAAAATTGTCCCTAATTATTGCACTGATGGAATGTGCAAGTCCCTGATGTTGTGGTCTTCTTTGAAAATGAAGGACAAACATTATAAATTACCTATCTAATGAAGATTCTGTGAGTTAAGTCCTAAGGGACTAGCAGAGTTTCCAAAAGGAACAATTCCATTAATAAAACAATTTGCCAAAGGAAAAAAAGTGAAATAGCAATACAAAAGCTCAAATCCAGCAAATAACCCTTCAACTAAACATGATCCCACATAGGAACATATGATGCTGCTGGAGGTGAAATCATTTTCAGAGATCCCAATCAAAATTGACATCATCCTTTATTATGATACCTCATTCAGGCAACTGACTTTTCCAATCTCTGAGTTCTTCTTGTAAGGTAACGTCTCCACAATATTTTCATCCTTTTCAAATGTAGCCTGAGGAAGGCTCTCTCATGCTGTGTTATCCTTTATGCATCAGCACATCGGGAGAGAAGGGAAGCTGGTGGGGTTGCTGCAGTACCCTAATTACACACACACTGCGTTGACCTGTGGGAAGATTTATTACTTTTTGTCCTTTAGACTCCAGCCTGGGTTCAAATAATGTTTTCCTTTCAACCCAAACAACCCCTGAGAATAGAAATTGGAATCTACAAACCCAAGCCAATACCTTTGAATAGCTGCATGTAGGACATGTAATAGTGATTGCTCCAGAGCATCCTGCTTCTTAGACAACCTGTCATTGTTTTCCCCATCCTTTGTCTCCATAGTGACCTCAAGATGTAAGTCTGAGATTTTTTTCTTTCTCCTTACTATTGTCTACTTTCTTGAAGGAAAAGTAGCAATTCCACTGAAGCTGTACAAGGTTTAAGTTGTTTTGAGTCTGAGTTTCTGCAGGAAGAAAGTGCAAAGGAAATTTGGATCATTAGGTATTGGTGGACAGTACTTCTTCAGAATTCAGAACCCTCTAACTTTTCACAGCTGAATTGTATCTACAAAGTTTCTGAATAATTGTCTCCATTCTGCATTCACCTTGTTGTATAGACCTGTCCCAAAATCTCTCTAAGGCATAATAAGGCATGGTTTGACAATAATTGTGGTGAAAATAATTACACAGGTGGAAGAGTTCTCTATTTAATTTGGTATATGTCTCTCTATAGTTGTCATTATGCATTCTTTTTGTCGCATGAGAAATATTGATGAAATGTGTCCAATGTAATTAAAAATGGATTCATAATGGAAATGCCAATTGAATGAACATAACTAATAACTATGTGAGTTCATATAATTACTTTTTAAATGGTCTAAAGATCTGATAGAGAAAGTTTTGATGATCATATTACAGTATTTCAGAAATGTACATCAATGGCAAATTCATAAATCAATTAGAAGAGTCTGGTGTGGGGGAAGTAGAAAGAAAGTAGAGATCTGAAGAAAGAAAGAGAGTGATGAAAAGAAATGAAGAAAAAAAGAGAAATGAGAACTGATGCTACCTGGGTCTGCTCTAGAGTTTTATATGCTTTCAACTTTTCATTAATGAACTAGATGGAAATATAGTTCTATGTCTGTATGTCTGTCAACATATGTATGTATATATTATGTATTTATCTATCTCCAACTGTCTTGATACATATTGGCCACTGGATTTAGATGACTTTAGAAGAGAAAGTGAGGTTGATGACTTTGTACAACATACCCTCTCAAATTCAGTTTTCTTGCATATCATGGTATTACCTTTCTGATGTCATGATCAAGGACAAATATCAACCTTTGGCAATAATGGGAGAGTCCCACTACCTTTTAGTTTCTCTTTCTTCTCCCCTCCCCTCATCTCCCCTTCTCTTCCTCCCCTCTCTTCCTTCCTTCCTTCCTTCCTTCCTTCCTTCCTTCCTTCCTTCCTTCCTTCCTAAATTCCTTCCTAGCTTCCTAACTTCCTTCTTCTTTCTTTCCTTCTTTTACCTTTCTTTCTTTCTTTCTTTCTTTCTTTCTTTCTTTCTTTCTTTCTTTCTCTCTCTCTCTCTCTCTCTCTCTCTCTCTCTCTCTCTCTCTCTCTCTTTTTCTTTTTTTCTTTCTAGGCCTGGCATAATTTCTTGGGAATTACCTCTCTCAACTCATTCTGCTTCTCATCAATTGACCAATAAAGGGTCCAGTTGGTGATTTTTGGGGTTCTGATTGGTTCCTAGTGAATGTAAATAAAACCCAGAGGGTCTTCCTCTTCCAGACTGATTTTTTGTTTATGGATTCTTAACCTCTTTTCCTCATCTCTCTCTTATGTAACCGTAATGACTGAATGATCATTGGCTCAGTCAAACTATGATCTGGAAGAAAGACCTAATTTTATCCTGATTCAGGTGTATTCACTAGACCCAGATGACTCCAGAAGAGAAAGTTAGACTAGTGAGTTTGCACAACACTTCCTCGCTCAAATCAAGTTTGCTTACTTGCCTTGACATCATTTCCCCGATGTCATGTCCTCTTTTCAGATATTACCAAGCTGAGAAAAAAGTTAAAGAACAAGATAGCAATACAGATTACCATGGAAAGCTTAGAAAGTGATAAGAAACAAAGCTTTAATTCAAATAAAAATGTTATGGTATGATGCAAAAGATTAACTCTGGGTAAATCCATGAAGATAGGTCCTGATAATTCAGGGTGAACAGTGCAAGGATGCATTCTTTTTTCACCTTGCTCTTCTTATGACTCATGTTATTCTTTTTCATTTTCTTCTTCCTGTAGTTTCTCTTCTTCTCCTCTTGTTCTCTTTTCCTTTCCCTTCTCCCTTTTCCTCCTCTTCCTCCTACTGCTCCTCTTATTTTTCCTCTTCCTCCTTTTCCTCTTGCTCTCTTTTTTGTTATGTACTAAGAACAAAACATAGAAAAATGTGAATAAATATCTTACTGAACTGCCATAAGATTTACACTGAACATTAGACATGATAGAAATATTGTGACATAGAAATAGGGAAGAGCATCTGAGACAAAAATTGTCAACCCCTAGAAGCTGATGAATTTTGTGTTCCAAATATGTGATTATCTGGAATAAGACACTAGGATATTGTATATAGAATTCTGCTCCTGGAAATCTGATGTGAAATGAAGTATCTATTGTCACTGCCTCCTCTCTTCCCCTCAGCAGACTCTATTTCCCCCCAATTCTAAACCTTGTATAGAAAAACAAATTCTTAATTTAGTCAATACTGTCCTAAACAGTTGTTTTCAAGTCCTTTCAAATCCTGTACAGGGATAGACCAGTATTGCCAGATCCCAGAGTCCAAATGTTATTGAAACCTTTCAGGACTAATATGTACATTAGAATGTTGGTCCTCAGGCCAAAAGAAAACTCCAGGTGTCCAAATCCTTGCAGATCTTCTCACACATTTGAACTCTTTCTTTGCTGTTGGCATTTTCAAAGCTCCTGGTAGATTTTACACTAGGCAAGTCCTGAACTCTTTCCCTTAGGAGTTTGAAGCCTGAATTGAAAACACATAATATTTAGTTAAGAAAATCTATTTAGATTATAAATGACAGAGTTTTACACAAGGGACACACAACTTGTTTATTAACTTATAATTGACTTTTTCTCCATTATAATGCATCATGTAAGGTATTATTACAGTGTTGATTTCCATTTCTTTTTATTTTGCTTGTATTCGACCTAAATTATCCCATTCATTACTATGAAATAACATTTCTATGATTGATATTATATATATATATACATACATATATGTGTGTGTATACATGTCCTTAATACTTATTATGTATTAATTTATTTTGTTCTTGATAAACATATTTTTCAGGTAAATAAAGAAAATATTTTCTTACATAAGCATGCTATCTCTTTTCACTTTCTTAATTGGTGTGATTTCTATTCTTTTGTTTTTCTAGGATGCTTAAAATTAAGACATTAATAAATATTTGAGAAATCAATCAATAGTAATTACTTATTAAATGTTATTACCTTTGTAGTGAATACAATGGCAAAACAATTCTATATCTGACCTCAAAGTTCTTATGATTCATCACTCATTCCACTATTTTTTATTTCTAGTTTATTTTAATCTGATCTTAAAAAATAATTAAATAACTTTCCATTTTCTTCTATTGGTACTCTTTAGAGAATGACATCTTTTGAATTCAACCCTATCTCATCCTCTCTCAGACCTATACAGAAGCCTCCTCATTTCAAGGAAGACTTAGGAAATTTTGCAACTTCCAGGAGAATATAAGCATGCTTTCCATCAAACACTTATTCCACGTTCCTCCCATCACTTGGCATCATATTTTAATTGACCTATGATAAATTAGATTATTAAATAAAAATCAGTTTAGGGTAACATGATGTTGTTTTTTTGTATTCTTTGAAGTTGAGGTCTTAGGCAGATCATAGGAATTCCTTTTTTCTACTCTCTTAGCTCACCTTCCATACAAATTCATATTTCTGAGGCTTCAAAGCACAGATTAAACAACTTTATGTCAACAGGTACTGAATAAAATCTGAGTAATCATTCTTGGTGAATTATATACTTGTAACAGGACATATACTGCTTCACTTGAAATTTCTTAGATGGCATTTGGGTCCATGGCATGTTGTGCATTGGGTAATTAAACTACTTGAGTTATGAATTTTCTTGAAGATGATATGGCCTTAAAGGAAGGTGGCCTAGCTCTGTCAGATCTAAAACTATACTATAAAGTAGCAGTCATCAAAACTGGTACTGGTTAAGAAATAGAGTAATGGATCAGTGAATTAGGTTTCAAAAGAAACCATAGTAACTGACTACAGCAATGTACTATTTGACAAACCTAAAGACATCAACTTCTGGGATAAGAACTCATTTTTTGACAAAAAATTGTTGGAAAAATGTAAAATAGTTTGGCAAAAACCAGGCACAGACCCACATCTCACAACCTATACCAAAATAAAATGAAAATGGGTATAGAATTTAGACATGAGGGTGACACCATAGATAACTTAATAGACCAAGAAATACTCTGTCAGATCTATGGAAGAGGGTTAAAATTATGACCAAACAAGAATTAGATTCCATCACAAACTACAAAATAAAGATTTTGACTATATTAAATTAAAAAGGTTTTGCATTGATAAAATCAATGCTGCTAAAACTAGAAGAAAAGCAAAAATCTGGGAAACAATCTTCACAACCAGGAGTCTTGATAAAGGTCTTATTTCTAAAATATAGAAAATTGCATCAATGTTATAAGGTCACAAGTTATTCTCCAATTGATAAATGATCAAAAGATATGAATAAACAGTTTTCAAATGAAGAAATTAAAGCTATATATAATCATAAGAAAAAATGCTCCAAATCATTAATGATTAGAGAAATGTAAATTAAAACAGCAGTAAGGTATCACCTCATACCTCACAGATTGGCCAAGATGAGAAAATGAAAATGATCAATGTTGGAGAGGTTGTGGGAGGATTGGGACATTAATGCATTGCTGGTGGAATTGTGAATGAATCCAACCATTCAGGAGAGCAATATGGAATTATGCCCAAAGAGTACTGAAACTGTTTATACCCTTTGATGCAGCAATTCCAATTCTGTATATATGCAGAAAAAAATATAAAAAAGGGAAAAATCCTACATGTTCCAAAATATTCATATCAGCTCTTTTTGTAGTAGCAAAGAATTGGAAATTGAAGGAATGCCCAGCAATTGGGAAATAGCTAAACAAGTTCTGGTACATGAATACTATGGAATATTATTGTTCTATGAGAAACCATAAATGGTCCAACTCTAGAGAAGCATGGAAAGACTTACAAGATCTGATGCTGAGTGAAGGGAGCAGAGTCAAGAGAATAATGTATACAATAACAACATTATTTGATGTTACACCTTAATGGAAGCAGCTACTCTCAGCAGTTCAGAGAGCTAGGACCACAGTATTGGACTGGTTATGGACAATGTTATCCCTAATCAGAGGAAGAAAAACAAAATAAAACAAAACAAAAAACCCCAGCCCCTTCAGAATATGATGAACACTTTATAAAATTTATCTCTTCTGTATCTCTTTTCCTTAGTCCTAAATCATCATACCGAAAATTACTAATACGTAAGCATGTTTATCAAAAATATGTATGTAAAATGCTAACTTGACTGTTTGCCACTGAGGGGATGGGGATGGGAAGGAAAGGTGAAAGGAAATTTTGTAACTTAAAAATATATGTGTGCATATGGATAAAAATTTTAAAAAAAGGTATGTCCCGATTCTAGATTTTGTTTTTGTTCCTGCTAAGTTATTTTTTGCCTTTTCAAGACAATGGGGTTAAGTGACTTGCCCAAGGTCACACAGCTAGGTAATTATTAAGTATTTGGGGCTGGATTTGAACTCAGGTCCCCCTGACTACAGGGTTGGTACTCTATCCACTGTGCCACCTAGCTCCCCCCCCCATTCCTGACAAATTTTGCATTCAGTTTATTTTCAAAATCTTGATGCTGAAAAAAATTGATCTTAGCAAGGAATCAGTTAAAAATCTTCTCCCATAAGACTTTGTCTATTGTAAGATCCTTCTACTTCCTGAGTATGTACCTGTTGAAATGACCTGTCACCATAAAAATGTTGCCTTGATTTTTGGTAATGAAAATTCTTAATGGTAATGAAAACTAAAATTTATATACATTTTAAGGTTTTAATAGTGCTTTACATATATTATCTCATTTGATTTTAAGAACATCCTGTAAAGGAAGAGTTATTATCTCCATTTTTGCAGATGAAGAAATAGAGTAAGCAATTTTTGCAGGCTCACATAGCTAGTAAGCATCTGAAGCAATACTAGAATTCAAACCTTTTGGACTCCAGTTCTGGCACTCATATCCATTATAGTTACTTGATACCTCCTCTAGAGATAAATACTTGCTTCTGTGACTCTACTGCTTTTCTCCAGCCAAGCAGAACATTCTGTCAGTGTTTTACTTTAAATCCACTGCAAATGGTTACAGCACTTCTTCCATACATCTGGTGACATCTCGGGTCAAGAACACCTACTCCACACCAACTCTGGGCTTTCTCTTGAGTCAAGTATCCAGAATCATCATTCAAGGCTTCCAGAGTCATGGTATAATTGTACCTGGATAGTGTCAACAACTCTGGTACTTTTTGTAGAATTGTTAAAATCTAATATAATTATAAGTACATAAAATTAGCATGGCTTAGAAAATAAAGTATTGGACTGTCATGAAGACTTAGATTTAGCTCCTGCTTCAGACATTTGCTATCAGTCTAACCTTGTGAAAGGCATCTAATTTATCTTGGCCTCAGTTTCCTTATTTATATACAATATAGAGTTGAACTTTCCTCTTAATTTTCATTTAGTTCTAATATTATAATCCTCTTAGCTCCAAAATAGAATCTCAGCTTCTTTCATGTCTTCTGGAGATGTAAGTTTAAATCCACAAGAGTCACAACCCTTTCTCTTTGTCTCTGATTCTTAGGGATCTTCATTCTACAGCTATGTTTATTACCTGTCATCATGGATCATATGGACAGAGAAGATGGATTCTCAGATTTACTACCACTGATGAGACACTTTCAGTTCCAGTTTTCTGTGGTGATTTACTTTGTAGCATTCAAGTTTGCTCTGTGTTGAAAATTGACTTTTCTTTTTTCTCTGAAGACCCCAAATTTTCAGATTTACCAACGGCCAATGTCGTAGGGCACCTGCTTTCAATTGATTTCCTTTGGTTGATAATTTCCTAAGAAACTCCATCATCAAAAATGTTTTTTAGCTTCATCCAAAATGTTGTTTGTCAGAATATAAATCAGTGGGTTTTTATACATATATATTTGGAATCCATCACTATACATATATCCTCATACTTATCACTGACAGCTAAATTGAATACCAAAAACTTAGCTTTGGATGAGATAATAATCTTCCTTATCCTATAGTGGCCAATTAAGTCAAATTTTTGGTGACAATGATTCTCATGATTAAAAATAAGAGTATGCCATAAAAAATATGCTTGGAGCTGAAATTGCTAAAATCAACATTGATGTATGGGTGACACGGCTAACCAAATCTTTAAAGTGTAATAATATTTCTTGATGCAATTATGTGCAAAAGGTAACAGAGAGCCCCAGGTCATTTTTTCCTGCTTTTATGTTTTTGCTTTTCTGTTTTTGTTTTTTGTATCAGTTATATACTATGAGAGAGAAAGTCTGCAACAATGTTAGAACTGAAGGCATTTAGGTAAATAATAGATCCATCTAGTAAATAAGATTACTGGGCCTGTAGTCAAGAAGACATGAATTCAAATGTGACCCCAAACAATGCTATTTCTGTGATCCCAAGGCACATCACTTAACTTCTATTTGTTTTAAACCACTGGGGAAGAAAACCCCATGAACAATTTGGTCCATGGGGGTTGCAAAAATATTGACATGACAGAAAAACACGAACTACAGAACTAATATTAATTGAAACACAACTTTAGTGGCAATGACCACTTATACTGAAACTAATTCTGAAACCAAATGATTGTTAATAAGATCCTGAATTCATTATATAGTTTATTTATCTACCTTAATTATTTTCAAAGTCTACTATTTGACATTCTTTTTAATGTTGCTCTTCTTCTATTAAGCTACTATTATGAGTAGGTTAAAGAATATTTACTAACATTTTCAAGTGGTTGCTATATCTGAAAGAATTACTTTCCAAGATCACTATCACAAATGGTCAGTGTTGCTGAGGATTCTATACCTTACTCATTGGGGTCTGTCTACAATCCACTAATATAGAATGAACACTTTGGACCAATCTGAGTTTCTTCCTCTAACAGACCTTTTCATTCATTTCGATCCATCCCTGAGTTGAAGGACTCAATGCTTTTTTGATACTCTCTCCCAGCAGCATCCAATCTATTTCTGTTAGCACAGATGGCAAGGGTTGTCAAATTGTTTAGGTACTGAGCTCCAGCTTTTTCCCCATAGTATGGTGCCAGAACTTTGATTAGGCTGAACTTGGTTCTAATTATCACTGAAATCCAGTGATATTCACCAGCTTGGAATATTATAGGACAATATAGTTTATCTTCTCAATGATACCCAGGAATTTTCCAGTGAATTCCAAACTCATTATAATATAACCCTAACATGGGAATCCTTTTCATGCTTCCTTTGTATAGGCTACAAATTCCACATATGTTCTTTATAAAATTATTGAATTATGGGGTTTGTGGTAGAGTGGAAAATGCAATGGGCTTAGAATCAGAGGGCCTGAGTTTAAATCCAAGGTCTTCCATGTGCTACTTGTATGACTTTGGGAAAGTTGCTTCAACTCTTAGTTCATTAGATCCTTAATCTATAAAATGAGGGGATTGGATTAGATGGATTCTATAACTAGTATTTCTCAATCTGTGATGCTTTCCATTTGGGATCCATTGTCCAATGGAGAAGAATATGTTACAGTTTTCATTCTCATTGCTACTACATGTAATACTAAAAAATCCAAGATGAAAGTTGATAGGATGGTTATTTAGCTCTTAAAGGTTCAAGGTGTCCATTCTTTGTTCCCAAAGGCTAATTAGGTAGATTTCATTCACTGGAAAACCAAAGCGGAATTCTTTTTTTCCATCTGCACCTAGCACACATGTAATTAGCACCACAGTGTTCAGTATGTAGTAAATACTGCACAAATGCCTTTTAAAAATTTATTCCTACATTCACACACCCACCCCATCCACAGTTATAGGAAAATATAGTTCAGACTCTTTGGAGTAACTTTTTGGTTTAATTCCCACGTTATTCCTCTGAACCCCGAATTGCTGGTCTTAGTTTGAGGGATGTGGAATGAATGAACAATGACTTAGCTTATAGTAGACCTGGAATGAACTCAGTATGATATGGTTTGATCTTCACTTGAGTTTTAGTAACATACATTTGAAGAGACTGTATGGCAAAACATGATTTTTACAGTCTCCAGATATTTCTACAAGATGTCTACAATATCTAAAAGATTACTCTATGCTTTTTAAATCAATCAGATAGGTTCTGAGAAGTTAAGGATAGAGATAAGGAAGGAATATTGTTCCAACCACTCATGAAGGAAGATATAAGTTCAGTGATGGGATTTTGACATATATTGGTTCCTTAATCATTAGAGTTAGCTTTACACTGTGGGGAAAGTTTATATTTACATTTTATTTACACTTTTATTTTTAATTTACATATTATTTCTAATAGATAAGTATCCATGGTAACTACTCAACTCTAATGAGATAGTTCCTAAAACCCAGTTTGTTTGGGTTACTAGCATGGCATGCACTAAAAGAAATGCTATTTCTCTGATAGTTAAGACCTTGAAAACATCATCCAGCTCTTCCAACTATCCCCCACAAAGAAACAAAATATTTAATGGATTCTTGTAATGAAAGTTCAATAATTTAAAAAAATCAATATAGATTCTGAAGAAATCTCTAAATTTTAGTCTATGGGTCATCATTCAGTGGACACATATAAACTCAAACTTGAAGTACACTGACTTTTTCTAATTTAAAACATTTTTATTTATTTATTTATTTTTGAAATTTACCCCAATCTCCTTTCCCTCCCCTCATCCCCATCCCCCACAGAAGGCAGTCTGTTAGTCTTGACATTTTTTCTAAGCTTTACATTGATCTTAGTTGAATGAGTTGAGAGAGAAATCATAACCTTAAAGAAAAAAATAAAGTATAAGAGCAAAATTACATAATAAGATAACTTTTTTAAATTAAAGGTAATAGTCTTTAGACTTTGTTCAGACTTTCAAACTCCACAATTCTTTCTCTGGATACAGATGGTATTCTCCATTGCAGATACTCCCAAATTGTCCCTGATACTTGCACTGATGGAATGAGCAAAGCCATTAAAATTGATTATCAATCCCATCATGCTGTCATGGTGCAAAATGTTCTTCTAGTACTACTATCTCACTCAGCATCAGTTCATGCAAATCCTTCAGAGTTTCTCTGAATTCCTATCTTTCCTGGTTTATAATAGAACAATAGTGTTCCATAATGTATATATACCATAATTTGTCGAGTAATTCCCCAATTGATGGACATTCATTCAATTTCTAATTCTTTGCTACCACAAACAGAGCTGCTATGAATATTTTTGTACAAGAGATATTTTTACCCTTTTTCATGATCTCTTTAGTGTATAGACCCAATAATGGTATTGCTGGATCAAAGGGTATGCACATTTTTATTACCCTTTGGACATAATTCCAAATTGTTCTCCAGAAAGGTTGAATGAGTTCACAGCTCCACCAACAATGCATTATTGTCCCAGATATCCCACATCTTTTCCAACATTGATCATTGTCCTTTCTGGTCATATTGGCCAGTCTGAGAGCTGTGAGATGATACCTCAGAGATGCTTTAATTTGCATTTCTCTATTAAGTAATGATTTAGAGCAGTTTTTCATACTAAAGAGCATTTGATTTCCTCATCTATAAATTGCCTTTGCATATCCTTTGACCATTTATCAATTGGGGAATGGATTGGAAAAATCTGCCTCAGTTTTCTGTATATTTTAGAAATGAGTCTTTTGTTACTAGTTGTAAAAATTGTTTCCCAATTTAGTACATTTCTTTTGATCTTGGTTACAGTGGTTTTGTCTGTGCAAAAGTTTTTTTAATTAAAACTAATCAAAATTATTTTGATTTTGTTTCTTAGTTTATTTTTAATGATGTTCACCATCTCTTCCCTGGTCATAAACTGTTTCTCTTTTCATAGATCTGACGGGTAAACTATTACTTGATCTCCTAGTTTGATCATCATAATGTCTTTTCTATCAAAATCCTGTATTCATTTGGATCTTATCTTGTTATAGGGTGTGAGGTGTTTGTCTAATCGAAGTTTCTTCTATACTAACTTCTAATTTTCCCAACAGTTTTTTAGCAAAGACAGAATTTTTATCCCCAAAACTGGACTCTTTGGGTTTATCAAACATAAGATTACTGTAATCATTTCCTGCTATCTCTTTTGTACCTACTCTATTCCACTGATCCACCACTCTATTTCTTATACAATACCAGACAGTTTTGATGACTGATGCTTTATAATATAATTTTAGATCTGGTGAGGCTAAGCTACCTTCTTTTGCACTTTTTCAATAAATCCTAGGAAATTCTTGACTTTTTATTTTTCCATATGACTTTATTTACATTTTTTTCTAATTTATTAAAGTATTTTTTTGGAATTTTGATTGGTAGGGTATTAAATAAGTATTTTGATTTAGGTACAACCATTTTTATTATATTAGCTTGGCCTATATCCATGAGCAGTTGATATTTTCCCAGTTATTTAAATCTGATTTTATTTGTGTGAGAAGTGTTTTGTAATTGTTTTCATAAAGTTTCTGAGTCTGCCTTGGCATGTAGACTACCAAGTATTTTATATTGTCTGAAGTTACTTTGAATGGGATTTCTCTTCCTTGCTATTTCTGCTGAATCTTTCTTATCATATTTAGAAATATTGAAGATTTATGAGAGTTTATTTTATATGCTGCAATTTTGTTAAAGCTTCTAATTATTTCTAGTAGATTTTTAGATGAATTTTTTGGGATTCTCTAGGTATACCATCATGTCATCTGCAAAAAATGAGAGTTTTGTCTCTTCTTTCCCAATTCTAATTCCTTCAGTTTCTTTTTTCTTCTCTTATTGCTGAAGTTAATATTTGTAAGACAATGTTGAATAGTAGTGATGATAAGGGGCATCCTTGGTTCATCCCTGATCTTTTTGGGAATGCCTCTAGCTTATGCCCATTACATATAATGCTTGTTGATGATTTCAGATAGATACTACTTATTATTCTAAGGAACAATCTATTTATTTCCATGCTCTTTAGTATTCTTAGTAGGAATTTGTGTTGTATTTTTTCAAAGGCATATGATTTCTGATAGGCTTGTTTTCTATATAATTAATTATACTGACAGTTTTCCTAATATTTAACCAACCCTGAATTCCTGGGATAAATCCTACTTGGTCATAGTATATTACCCTAGTGATAACTTGCTGTAATCATTTTTCTAAGATTTTATTTAAGATTTTTTTTGCATTTATATTTGTCATGGATATAGGTCTATAATTTTCTTTCTCTGCTTTGACTCATCCTGTTTTAGGTATCAGCACAGTATTGGTGTCATAGAAAGAGTTAGACAGAGTTCCTTCTTCACCTATTTTTTCAAAGAGTTATATATAATTGGAACTAATTGTTTCTTAAATGTTTGATAGAATTAATTTATGAATCCTATCTGGCCCAGGAAAGTTTTTCTTAGGGAATTCAATAATGACTTCTTGAAATTTTTTTCCTGAGATAGGGTTATTTAGGTATTTAATTTCCACTTCATTTAACATGGGCAACTTAAATTCTTGTAAATATTTATCCATTTCACTTAAATTATCAAATTTATTGCCATAGAGTTGGGCAAAATAATTCTGAATTATTACTTAAATTTGCTCCTCATTGGTTTTCTTCTTTTTTTTAATAAAATTAACCAGAGGTTTATCAATTCCATTGTTTTTGTCCATAAAACCAGCTCGAGCTTATTTATTATTTCAATAATTTTCTTGCTTTTGATTTTATTAATTTCTTCTTTAATTTTTAGAATTTCTAATTTGATATTTAATTGGGGGTTTTAATTTGTTCTTTCTCTAATTTTTTAGTTACGTGCTTAGTTTCTCGATTTCCTCTTTCTATAATTTATTCATGTAAGCATTTAAAATTATAATATATCCCCTGACAACTACCTTGCCTATTTCCCATAAGTTTTGGCATGTTGTTTCATTATTATCATTATCTAGGATGAAATCATTAATACTTTCTATAATTTGTTGTTTGATCCATTCATTCTTTAAAATGTGGTTATTTAGTTTCCAATTAGTTTTACGTTTATCTCTCCCTGGCCCATTATTGCATATGATTTTTATTGCATTATGATCTGAGAAGGTATTCTGTAATTATTACACTATTTTGCCTTTCTGCATTTCATTGTTAGGTTTTTATGCCCCAATACCTGGTCAATTTTTGTGGAAGTGCCATCTGCTGCAGAAAAAAAACAGTATATTCCTTTCTATCCCCATTCATTTCCTCTATAGGTCTATCATGTCTAGTTTTACTAACAATCTATTTACTTCCACAATTTCCTTCTTATTTATTTTTTGGTTAGATTTATGTAAATCTGTGAGCTGGAGTTTGAGGCCACCCACCAGTAGAGTTTTGCTGTCTATGTCTTGCTGTAATTCTTTCAGCTTCTCCTCTAAGAATTTGGATGCTATACAACTTGGTGCATACATATTTAGTATTGAAATTGTTTTATTTTCTTTGTTACTTTTTAGGAAGATATGGTTTCCTTCCTTATCTCTTTTAATGAGATCTATTTTAGCAGCTGCTTTGTCTGAGGTAAGAACTGCAACCCCTGCTTTTTTCACTTCACCTGAAGCAAAATATATTTTGCTCCAACCTTTTACCTTTACTCTATATGTATCGCTCTGCTTTAAATGAGTTTCTGTATGCAGTGTATTGTAGGATTCTAGTGTTTGCACCCTTCTTTATGCCCTCACTTTGCTTAGTAACTAACTCCAAGTGGGTGGGCCAGTAAGGGGTGCTCTTTACTTTCTCTGGAGTGTCTGTGACCTTGATTTGAAGTCCTCTCCCTATGCCTGGAGGGGGTGGGTGATGTTGTTGGATACTTTTATCCATGAAAAATGTGCTCTGTGTCCTGGGGAAAGATAGCTAATCTCCTTATTCAGCTGATAGAGCTCTGCTGCCCACCCTGATCCTGGGGGTGGGGGTGGACAGGGCTATCACTGTGTTTGTCCTGGGAAGAGGATTCCACTGAAATGGAAATATGGAGTCCCAGGTCCTCCAGAGCAGCTGAGCACAGCAAATCAATGTTCAGTCACATTCTATTACTCCCCTCTAGACCACCGCTGGAACACCCCAGACTGCAGCTCTCACAGTCAAAGCCTCCATGGCTGATCTTAGGTTAGTAGGGCTCTCATCCCACTCCTACTGTCTCTCTGCTCTCTGCCCCTGGTTCACCCACAATCCTGGGAGACAGACCTTGTTGGTAAATGTTCTTCTCCTAGCTTCTTTTTTCTGGGCTTTGTTGATTGAATTTCTGGTAAGAGGTTTGTTTCATAATAGAACAGGGCCTGTCTTCTCTCTGACATCTTGGGTGGAAGTTGTAAGTGGCTTTCAATTGTAATTTGGATATCTATTTTTGTTTATCTTACTTAATCTTAAAACCATGAACTGAAATTAACTCAGGTTTAGGTTTTCTGTTGTTCCTCAAATCAACAAATCCAAACAAAGTATAGCAATGAAACTCTAGGTATTTAGAGGAGCAAAAAAATGAATAGTAAAACATGAAAAACAGGTTTTTTTAACTGAATAAATGTAGAGTTCTTTCACTTCTTCAAAGTGTTTTGAGACTCTAACACCTCTAAACTCCAGGCTCTTGTAGTGAATGTATAGGATTAGTTCCTCTGCAATATTCATTTGGATGGGCCAAAAGTTGATTCATATAATAAAATGCTAAGTACAAAATTATCTTTATCCATTATTATTTCCATTTACCTAATCTGCAATTTGTCTTTCTCTATTTGGTTTCTTGTTACAGGTTCATGCAGATTTATAGGTTTTTTCCTGTTTCTATACACATTACTCTCCTATTGCATAAGATGGAAGGGAGAGGAATAAAAAAAAAATATCATTCCTTCATGACCATTTTGCCTTGGGGAGGCCTAGAGCAGAAACTTCTTTGCCGCTATTAGCAAAAGACCTGGCTCTTCTATTTTTTTTTCCCCTAAGGGGAAGGTCAGAAGAAAACCTTCTCAACCACTGATGCAGGAACTCTTCCTGGCTGTCTCACCAAGATAAGTGGTGAAAGCTCAGTCCTCCTTAACCTTGACAGGAAGAAACCTTCTCTATCCTCACTGCACATGTAAGACACTGCACCTTCAAGGAAATAAAGGAGGGGGGGAAAGAGACAGAAATTGCTGCATATTTAGATAGAATTAAGTGCAAACAAAATGATAAACTTTAGTGTTCTTATGAATTGTCAGATCCTTTGCAATGACTATGTACCCCTCCTCATCCAATCCCCTTCCAATGTTCACAGATTAAGGAAAAATGAGGAAAATATCTGAGTTGTGAAATATAAGATAATAAAGCATTGTTCTTTATCCACTTCAAGTCAACATAAGAGATCTCTTATGGTCATGAAAGTATGATATTATAGATAAAGTGCAAGATCTTAAAACAGAATTAATTCCTGATTTAGGCCTTTACTAACTGAGCAAACTTAGACAACCCACTTAACCACTCTGAGTTTCATTGTCTCATTTATAAAATGGAGAAAATAATAACTATCTTGCTACTTTGCTGAATCTGCTCATTGTTAATCTGTTAAAAAATTCAAGGAATGTTTTAGACAATTTTCAGGACTACTCCAAGTTTACCATCATATCATCTACAAAGTGTGAAAGTTTTGCTTCTTCATTGCCAGTTCTGATTCCTTCAATTTCTTTTTCTTCTCTTATTGCTACAGCTTCAAGTTAGCTTTTGATGAGCTTTGCTGAATGTGAGGGATAAATCAGAATAGTATCTCCCATTTATGGAACTGTTGAGTCAAGAAATATTTTTTAATCACCTACAACATAGGCACTCAAGTAAGCACTGCAAATAAAAAGGAAGACAAAACAAAATAAAATGAACAAATAAAAATCATATACTTGTTCACAAGGAGCTCAAAGACATTTGAAAAGGTAATACACAAACAAATATTTATAAAGGGTGTTGAATGTGTTGTCCACATAGGTTATGCATGTCTACATGAATTGACCTAGATATGGTTTGCTTGTGAATTATACAATTCTGGTTAACAGTTCAATACTGTGCATAAATTTCTATAAAAATTTGCATAACCTTTGGCCCAGCATATATCTATTGTAAAAAAATTATTAATGGTGGTTCTTTTGGCAAAGAATCAGAAATTGAGCAACAATTGGGGGAATAACAGAGTAAATTCTGTCATGTGATTCTTACCAGACATACTTCTAAGATATCACAGATTTAGTTCAAGACCACCATAGTAAAGTGGATATCAAAACAAAATGAGTCCCTTGAATATTTTTGGTTTCACTGTGCATATAGGAGTTATTTTTTATATTATACTAAAAACTACTAAGCATGTAATAACATTAAGTCTAAAAAGCAATGTAAACAATTAGTAAAAATACTTTTATGGTTGAAAAAGTGATGTCATCTGAATCTTCAGCAAGTAGTAACTTCTTCCCGGGTGGAAGGTCTTGTTATGATATTGATTGCTAACTGATCAAAATGATGATTGCTGAATGTTGGGATGACTGTGGCAATTTATTAAAATAAGACAATAATGAACTTTGCTGTATTGATTGACTCTACCTTTCACAAAAATTTTCTCAGTAGTATGTGATGTTATTTGATTAAATTTTACTGACAGTGGAATATATTGTTGTGTTTTTTTATTTATTTTTTGAAACATTGCTATTATAGAAATATGCTTGCATGATTTTTTATGGATAATTGGTATCATATTTCTTGTCTTCACAATGAATGGAGGAGAGGGAGAGAAAGAATTTGGAAATCAAAAAAAAATTAATGACTTAAAAATAAAGAAATTTAAAAAAGAAAACCTTTATACATGTATATGTGATCCTATTTAATTCTACCTCAGTATTTTCATTTCTTTATCACCTCTACTTTCTTGTTTATCACCAATTTCTTTCTATTTTCTAACTACTTTTCCTTTTTTTTGAAATGGATAAATTTTTTCTTTTTTACTTTTCTTTTATTATTTTTTATTTTCTTTTATGTTACCACAATAATCTTGTTATGAGTATAATCATAAACCCCCTTAGCCCCCCCCCCCAAAAGATGAGAAACCTCAAGAATTGTGAGAGAGAAAAAAAGTGCACTTCAGTCTGTGTTCAGATTCCAATAGCTCTGTTTCTGGGATGATTCACCTGCTCCATCATAGCCACTAGAGAAGTTACTTCTGCATTTTCCCCACAGTTGCTGTTACTAGAGATGGATTTCCCTACACGCTATTGCTCTCCACTCTTATCTATTCCATTCTCTCTCTCCTTTTCTCCTGTCCCTGTTCAGAAGTGGGCTGTATCTGAGTATACTCTTCTATGATCTTCCCTCTCCTCTATCACCTCCTATTCTCCCTTAATCCATCCCTTTCTTCTCATTTTTCTCTAGAGTAAGATCGATTTCTATATCCTGTTAAGTGTGTATGATTTCCTTCTTTGAGCCATTTCTGATAAGAATGAAGGCTCACTCAAGCCCTTTCGCTTTCCCCTGTTCGACTCCATTGTAAAAGCTTTTCCTTAACTGTTTTTTTGGGGTTTTTTTGCAAGGCAATGGGATTAAGTGACTTGCCCAAGGTCACACAGCTAGGTAATTATTAAGTGTCTGAGGCTGGATTTGAGCATGGGTCCTCTTGACTCCAGGGTCAATGCTCTATCCACTGCATTACCTAGCCACTTCTTTTCTTGACTCTTAAGTGAAATGTCTTAGTGCCTTGTTCCTCTCTTTCTCTTCCTCACAGTTTTTTTCTTTATCACTCATTGACTCCATCTTTTTTATGATATTATACCATTATATTCAGCTCCTTCCTGTGTCTTTTTTATATATGCTCCTTCTAATTGCTCTTATAAATAAGAAAGCCCATATGAGTTATCAGTATGTTCTTCCCATGGAGTAATACAAGCATTTCAACATGATTTCATTCCTCATATAGTTAGTCCTCGTCTGTCCTCTCTATGGTTCACCTAAGTCCTGTATTTGGTGATCAAACTTTCTGTTCAGGTCTGGTTGTTTCAATAGGAAAGTTTGAAAGTCCCATTTCATGGAAAATCTATCTTTCCCCCTGAAAGAGGATGCTCAGTTTTGCTGATAGCTTATTCTCAGCTGCAAACCTAGACTATTTGCTCTCATATTTCAAGCCATACGAGCTCTTAATGTAGATGATGTCAAATCCTGTGTAATCCTGACTATATAGCCATGGTAGTTGAATTGTTTGTTTCTGGCAACTTGTGGTATTTTCTCTTTGACTTGGGAGTTTTGGAATTTGGCTATAATATTCCTGGAAGTTTTTATTTTAGGGTCTCTTTCAGTAGTTGATCAGTGAATTCCCTCGATTTCTATTTTATCCTCTGCTTCTAGAATCTGAGGGCAATTTTGCTATATTATTTCTTGAAAAAATGAAATCTAGGCTCTTTTCCTGGTCATAACCTTGAGGTAACCCAATAATTTTTAAATTATCTCTCCTGAATCTATTTTCAAGGTCAGTTGTTTTTCCAGTAATATATTTCATATATTCTTCTACTTTGGGGGATTTTTTGGTAAAATTTTATTTCTTTCTGTGTTCTTATAAGTCATCAGCTTCCTTTAGTTCCATTCTGCATTTGAAGGAGTTATTTTTCTTTAGAGACCTTTTTTATTTCCTTTTCCAGTTGGTCAATTCTGCTTTTAAAGGCATTCTTTTCATGTGCCTTTTGTGATGCTTTTTCCATTGGGCTTAAACTGCTTTTTAATATGTTATTTTCTTCAGTATTTATTTGTATTTCACCAAGTTGTGGACTTGGTATTCATGATTTATCTGCATAGCTCTCATTTTTCCTCCCAATTTTTCTTCTACCTCCCTTAATTGCTTTTCAAAGTCTTTTTTTGTAGCTCATACATAGCCTGAGACCCTTTTCTATTTCTTGGAGGTTTTGGATACAGAAACTTTTATTTTGTTGTTATCTGAGTATGTATTTTGATCCTCCATGGGACCAAAGTAACTTTCTCAGATCAGATTCTTCTTTATCTGTTGCTTGCTCATTTCCTCAGCCTATGACTGATTTACTGCATTTCTAAGTCTATTGGACTTATTTTTCTTAGTCTCTTTTACTGGATCTTCATGTAGGCCAAATTTTGCAGGTCAGTAGCTATGGATGCCTCATAGAACTTGGTCCTAGGTCCTCTTCTATTCTCCTGCTATCTTATTTCTCTTAGTGATCTTATCAGTTTGAATAAATTAAAGTATCATCTCTATGATGATAATCCTCAAATTTACTCATATAGCCTTAACTATCTTACTAACCTTTAACCATACATTTCCAATTGTTTACTGGACATTTTGAACTGGTCATCCCACAGACATCTTAATTTCAACAATTCCTCAAACTGATCTCATTTTCTTTCTTCTCAAAGTCTTTCTGCTTCCAAACATGCCTATTCTCCCACTCAATCAGACTTGCAATTAGATGTCATCTTTGAAGATTCCTGTGACCTTTCCTCCCTCTCTCTCTGTCTCTATGTCCCTCTGTCTCTCACAGATTCTGAAACTATATGTCTTTCTTTGCCTCTATTATATCTTTCTCTATTTTCAATTAATCCTTGTCAAGGCCCAATCATATTTTTAAAAACTTATTTACTTTTTTTGGCCATATGTACATGTATATTTTTAAGTTACAAAATTTCCTTACATCCTCCCTCCCCCCTCCCCTCAGTGGTGAATATTCAAATTAGTATTGCACATAGATATTTTTGATAAAGATATTTACAGATTAGCCATTTTAGGTATGAAGAATTAGGATTGAGGGAAAGAGATACATAAGAGATAATTTTTATAAAGTGTTCATCAGTTTCTGAAGGGTTGGGTTTTTTGTTTTCTTTTGTTTTGATTTTCTTCCCCTAGCTGGAGGATAGCCTTGTTCATAGTCAGACGAATGTGGTTGTTTGAGCTCTCTGAACTGCTGAGAGGAGCTGCTTCCATCTAGGTTGATAATTTCACAATATTGTTGTTAATTTGTACACTGTTTTCTTGGTTCTGCTCCCTTTGTTCAGCATCAGATCCTGTAAATCATTCCATGCTTCTCTAAGTCTAACCTTGTATAGTTTCTTATAGAACAATAATATTCTAAAATATTCTTGTACTATAACTTGTTTAGCCATTCCTCAGTTGATGGGTATCCCTTCAATTTCCAGTTCTTGCCACTACAAAATGAGCTGCTATTAATATTTTGGAACATGTGGGGCTTTTCCCATTTTTCTTCTGGATATAGGCCTAGAATTAGAATTGCTGGGTCAAAGGGAATGAACATTTTATTGCTCTTTGTGCATAGTTCCTTATTGCTCTCCAGAAGATTGGATCTGTTCACAACTCCACCAACAATGTATTAATGTCCCAATCCTCCTTCAACCTCTCCAACATTGATGTTTCCCTTTTACTCATCTTAATCAATTTGATAAGAGTGAGGTGATACTTCATAGTTGTTTTAATTTGCATTATATCAGTTTTAATTTCTTCATTTGAAAACTATCTATTCATATCCTTTATTTATTTATCAATTGGAGAATGACTTGTAACCTCATAATTTTGATGCAATTTCCTATATATTTCAGAAATGAGTCTTTTATCAGAACTAGTTAGGAAGATTATTTCCCAACTTTCTGCTTTCCTTCTAATTTTGGCAGAATTGATTTTATTAGTGCAAAACCTTTTTAATGGAATATAGTCAAATTCTTTTATTTTGCAGTTTATAATGTACTCTAAATTTTGTTTGGACATAAATTTATGCCCTGTCCATTCTTCTGATAGAGGCTTTCTTGTTCTATGAATTTATCTATGGTGTTGCCCATTATGTCTAAATCCTGTACCCATTTTGATCTTATTTTGGTGTAGAGTCTGAGATATGGTTCCAAGTCTAGTTTTTGCCATTCTATTTTCCAGTTTTCCCAACAATTTTTGTCAACTAGTGAGTTATTCCAGAAGCTGATGCCTTTGACTTTGTCAAACAGTAGATTGCTGTAGTCATTTACTGCAGTTTCTTTTGATCTTATCCTAATCCACTGATCCATTACTCTGTTTCAAGGAATGCATTTTCACTGGACCTGATAAAACAGCACATAAGGCAGTAAAGTTTAGTTTCGGACATGTTGAGTTTATGATGTCTGGCATCTGGTTGATGAGATTCAAAGGAAAATAGTGATAGGAGCCTGGAGGTCAGGGCAGAAGTAAAATTAAACTGATTTGTATATCCTAGGTATAGAGAACTGTGAGATACCCATGATTTGTAGTTTGAAGATCAATTGCAGAAGACTTCAAGGAAGGGGGAGAACCAGGATACTATATGTCAGAAAAGTCTTAAGATAATATTATGTGCAAGGATTCAGAGTGATCAAGACTGATGAGAATTGAGAAGCAGACATTAGGTTTGACCATAAAGAGATTTTGGATAACTTTGGAAAAAATAGCTTTAGAAAAATGAGGAAGTCAGAACCTAAACTATAGAGTTGAGAAGAGAGACAATTAAAAAGCATTTAAAAAGTACCAATTATCTGCAAGATGAAATGCTAAGCACTGGGGATATGAAGAAATTTTTTTTTAAAGCAAACTATCTCTGAGTACTATCTCACATCTCTCAGATTGACCAATATAACCAGCAAGGATATTGAACAATATTGGAGGGGACTGTGGGAAATATGGGACATTGTTAGTGGAGTTAAACTGATCCAACTTTTCTGTAGGGCAATTTGGAATTATGCCCAAATGGCAATAAAAATATTCATACCCTTTGATCCAGCAATACCACTACTGGGTCAATATCCTAAATAGTTCATGAAAAAGAGTAAATACCCCACATATACAAAAATATTCCAAGCAGCTCTGTTTGTAGTGGGAAAGAATTGGAAATTGAGGGGATGTCCATCAATTGGGGAATGGTTGAACAAATTTCAGTATATGTATGTGATGGAACACTATTGTTCTATTAGAAATCAGTAGGTATGGGATTTCAGAAAAGCCTGAAGAGATTTGCATGGATTGTTGCTGAGTGAGATGAGCAGGACCAGAAGAACATTATATGCCTTAACAACAACAGGAGATGATGGTCATCCTTGATGGAATGTTATTCCACCAGTGCAATGATGAGTGACAATTTTAGGGGATCTGTGACAGAGAAAACCATCCGTATTCAGAGAAGGAACTGTGGAGTTTAAATGAAGACCAAAGATTATTATCTTCAATTTTTAAAAAGTTGTCTAATGTATTACATAATCTTTCTATCTCTATAATTTTCTTTCTTCCTTATGGATATGGTTTTTCCTGTCAACATATTCAATTTTTATCTATGCTTATGGAAACAAATGAAAAAAACTATATCAGATTGCCATCAGATGGGGAGAGGGGGAGGGAATGGAGGGAGGGGGGAAATTGTAAAATTCAAAAGCTTGCTAAAAATGGTTGGGAAAAAACTACTATTGTATATAATTGGAAAACAAATAAAATATTTATATATTTAACAAAGAAACAAGCTCCTATCTAGTTATAGATTAAAAGATTAAAATCTAATGAGGGAATATGCCAGAGAAAACTGAAAAACAGAGTTTTGGGGAAGGTATCTGTTGGGCAGGGGGATCATGATAGAAAAGTCCAAAGGATTGGCCCCTGAGTGAGAAAATGATAGATTGCTTTGGTACCTTTCTTAAACAGAAGTTATGGGAGTTACAACTGTGATGAGTGATGGGGAGTATCTCTAGGGGCATAGAATATTGATGAAGTAACAGATAAAGAATTAAAGTGATCTTGCAGATTAAAAGCTTCCTGGGGCAAGACAGAGAAATCTAAAGTTCAGCTGTGTTGGAAATGTGTGGGATAAAAATCCACTTAAAAAATATAGAGACTACTTTGGGAAAAAAAAAGAAAGTTTATTTTGGCTTTTCTGGAGAAAAGGCACTCCAAGTCTCACAAAGGTAATGAAGATCAAGGAGCTGCCCCAAATTGACAGTCAAGCAAGATTGTATGGCCTAAAGTGATCCCCTCCTCCTCCCTATCTTCCCTCTCTGTGGACTCATTGGTTAGTCTTTAGAGTTACATTCTACTTGTGAAAATCTAACCCCCAGCATCAAAGAAAAGAATGAAAGGTTTTCATCAGGATTATAACTATCTTATTGAAGTAACAGTCTGCTTATCATCGAACAAGAGGAGTCTTATGAGCTTCCTTGGAATGCAAAGTTTTTTTCCATGGGAACAGTCTACTGTTCTCCCATTTAAGATAGTTTTATCATCAAATAGTTGACTAACTAAAAATGCAAGGACTCTCTGGAAGTAGTCCACTGTTTCCCCCCTAACAGAATTGGGAGGGTGCCTGGCTTGGAATGCAAGGTCTCTCTTCTTCTTTCTTCTAAGAGTAATAGTCTGCCTTTGTTTGAATGATTTTTAACCCTGAGAGGATTTCATTAGGAATATTAACTCTTAGGAGGGAATATCCCACTCAGAAATGAATAGTGAAACAAAATGGTACTTATTATAAAAGAAATTTTAAAAGAGTTTAGTTACCAAAAGGACAAGAGATATAGTAATGATGACTGTGGGGTATTTTTTGAGGTTTGCAAAGATATGGGGGTATTTGTGGGCAGTACAGAAACAGCTGGTACACACAGAGAGATTGAAGATTAATAAGAGCATATAGATAATAAAGGGAAAATTTTGCTGTAGAAGAAAGGATGAAATAGAGTAACTTCTCTTTGTAGAGCAGCTTGATTTGGCAAGGAGAAGGGACTTTATTATGATTTGAGTGAGAGACAAAAATAATGTTGGAAGGCATCTGAGTAATGTGAGATGAGGCAAAAGGGATGAAGGAACTTTGAGAGAATGACCACAATATTTTCAACATGTAACAGAGCAATGGAAGTTTTAGGAGCATTGGAAAAAAGTTCTATGTTGAATGGAATAGTGAATTAATCAAAAATAAAAGGAGTATATTGCTTTAGTGAGCACACAATTGACATAAATTTTTAGTGACCTTATTCAGCAACAATTTCATGATTTTTTCTTAATTTTATGAATGGTGGGAGTAATCCAAAAACTGAGACTTATCAGGCCAAGAGTAGCACTGGAAAAGGAGATCAGAGACTCAGGAGAAAAGAAAAGTGTAGAGTTGAACTAGATGACTTTAATACTGAAACAGATATTATTTGCCTGGTAAAGTCATAATATAAATCAGATTGGAAGTGGCCATAGGGATTGGAAAGACTAAATATTATTTTTGATTCTCCTCTAAATATTTACTTTATAACTAGATGCTTGCTCTAACAATATTTCATAATTCTTTTGCACTGTACAATGCCTAGCTTGCAAGTCAAATGTTATGTTCTCAATAAATAAAAAATAAAATAATGAATATGGTGATAAGAATGAAAGTTTATATAGCACTTTAAGGTTTTAAAATTACCTTCTCATTGAATCTTGAAGTTATTTAATATTGTTTTGTTGTTGTTACTTCATTTTTGAAGAGGACCAATGATACCACATGAACAATATCTCTTGACTTGAATGTGAACTGGATAAGATTGGGACAGAGCTGTGCAAAGTCATCAACTTGACTTTCTCCTCCAGAGTGATCAAAATATATTAGTTCCATTTTCTTTTGTTTTTATTTTTGTTTTTGCAAGGCAATGGGATTAAGTGACTTGACCAACTTCACACAGCTAGCACGTATCAAGTGTCTGAGTCCGAATTTGAATTCAAGTCTTCCAGTTACAGGACCAGTACTCTATGCACTGCTCTACCTACTTGCCCCTAGTTCTGTTTTAAAATAGAATAGCAAGTATTCATGTTTTCATTCTCATAGTTCCAGAACATCAGTTGTGCATGGTAAATATAATTTTTCACTATGATAATGAAATAAAGTCATTCATTTAGTAATCATATTTTTCTCACTTATCCCTAAGGAATATACAAAGGTTTTAATTTATTGTCACTGATAAAGTGGCATAAGCCAATAGCGATAATTGTACCTTAAGTTATCTTAAATATTTATATGAATTCACATTAAACATTTATTCATATACCACAGGCAACATATATGTATTAATGCATTTTACATATATATGCATACATACATGCATGTTATAAAATTCCTCAAAGTCAAGCTTTCCTTACCATGAGAATCCAAAACCCGAAGTTGAAAATTGGGAACTACAATAGGACATGAGTCTCTGGGGAAGCTGGTGATACCCTCTACAACTCTCAGCAAGATTATGCATAGTATTATATTGTAAACAACATTCACAGTTGAATTGATTTCTTTTCCTTTAAAGATAACTGCCTAGAACTCTCAGTAACACTCATTTGCCAAGGTGATTTCATGTCACTCTTCATAAATGAATAAACTAAAAGAGCCACAGAAGAGAAAAATTGTATAGCTTAAAGTAATGGCCAACCTTATCTAGGTTAATATATGACATTCAAGATTATGAAAATGAGATTTTTAAATGAAATGACTTCCAATCCACTGTACCTATTTGTCAAAACTTATAGCTACCAGATGTGTTTCCTACTTATTATTTTTGGCTTTTATGTGTCTCAAAATTACTTTCTTAGTTTAAATTTGGCAATTGCAGGTAGAAATCTCATGGCTCATGGAAAACAGTATGATATTGGGAGTCAGGAGACTGAGATTGCCACCAAGGAACTGTATACTGATCTTTTTCTGCAGAGTAATCTCAGATGTGAAGACAAGGTCACTCCAAACACAGTTATAAGATCATCATTCTAAAATTGAAGGCCTCTTTGGAGCTCTCTGATTTAAGTCTTTACATCTGAGGAAACTCAGATTCATGGTAGTTAATTGACTTGCCTAAAGACGACTATGAACCCAGGTCCTTTGATTACTTAGTGTTTTAACCAGATAGTACATTCTAGAATTTCAAAATATCTTAAACTGTCTCTTTATGGACCTTTGTTATTTTTAATCTATAAAATGAAAAGATTCACTGGATTAGACCAGATCCACAGACTCCTTGGAGATCTATGAATAGATCTCTCTCTCTCTCTCTCTCTCTCTCTCTCTCTCTCTCTCTGTGAATTTGTTGTTTAATATTTTAAAATTGAATATTTGCATTTCAATAAAATTGGTTTCTTTTGTAACCTTTTATATCATCATTTGGAGATGGAATTGATAGACTTCACCAGATAACAAAGTGGTTGATGACACACAAAAAAGATTAAGAATCCCCATATATTTTGTACAAATAATTTTTTTTATAAATTAATAAAATATTCTTGTTTAAGAGTAAATGAAATGCCCCCTCCCCCCATAAATATAGACTCACTTGAGCAATAAAGTAAAAGGGAGAGAAAAAAAATTAAAATAAAAAAAAATAGTAATAATTGTAGGTATGGCCAGGTGGTACAATGGACGGAGCACCAGCCCTGGAGCCATGAGCACCCAAGCCCACATCCAGCCCTGTACACCCAACAATCACCCAGCCATTTGTACAAAATGAGAATAAATATTAAATAAAATGCATTGAGCATCTATAAAAAAGAATCCCCATATATGATGAAATAAACATATTTAGAAGTCATCATTTTCAAGAGATAGTTTTGAGGAAATCATCTCATTTAATCCATTTTGTGTATTACAAAAACTAAGAACATTGGAAATAGAGTACAACCAAGAACGTACATCCCCAAAATAAAATCATATTGTTAAAGGCAGAAGAGAGATGGAAAAAGGAGTAGAAAGGGCAGGAAGGAGACAATAAAATGAATGAGAAGAGAGGTAAGGAGAACATAGGAGGAGAAAAGATGAGAAAGGAAAGGTAAGGGGGGAGGGAAGAAATAATTGAGGTGGGGAAGAGGAGAAAGAAGAAATTAAAATGCAATATAGGAAAAAAAAATGAGAGTTAATCAGAATTCAAGTAAGCAAGTTCTTCCTGAAAGCTTATGTTTTGCCCTCATTATTCAAGGTGCAATGTTTGTAACAAGATTATATAAATCCCTATATGCTATATTTTCTTATCAACCCCATAATTGCAGAGAATGGATGGTGTACTGCAGTGATACAGCTTGCATGAGTATGTAATACATCTTCATTATCATGAAATACTGATCCCTGCTTTTCTAGACCTAGCAGACACATATGATATCAGAGCAGAGGACCAGCTCAAAGTAATGGCTTACTTTAGATGGATCTGTGGTATTTAGGTCTAGCAGGAACAGATTTTTCATAGAGATAGGTATTCATACAAGCTTTACATGGCTGCCTTTTGATGGCAATCAATATTTTGTTTTTCTCCCTAAAGAAAGAATACATTTTCAAAGTGAGACCAGGTCTACATAGAATTAGAAGAGAAGAATCAGACTTGTGATTACATTTATAAGGAAATCCTTGATAAGGAATCTCCCTCTATCAAAATGATTTGCATCTTTCCCTTCAATGTATAGTTTTAGAGAGGTGTTTAGAAAATATAGATGTCAAATGACATGCAAGCATGTTATTCTGCATTGCTAGAATTTGCATATAGGTCTGAGCTTAGCTATCCATCAAGGTCTACATAGCCACAGTCAAATGGAATATTGGGCCAATAAATCAATGAATAAACATTTTTAAGTGTCTACTATGTGCCAGGAGGGCAGCTAGGTGGTACAGTGGAGAGAGCAATAGGTTTAGAATCAGAAAGACTCATCTTCATGATTTCAAATCCATCAAGTCACTTAACCTGGTGAGTTGGAGATGCAAATGGTAAGCTATTTCATTATCTTTCCCAAGAAAATTACAAATAATGTTATGAAGATTTGGATATGACTGAAATTACTGAATAACAAATATGTGCCAGAACTTATTCTAAGTGCTAGGGATGCAAAGAGATATAAAAAGCAGAACTTGCCCTCAAGGAGCTCATAATTTAATTCAGATGGTAACATTCAAACAAATACATATAGAAAAAGTTATTTGCAGGATACAAATTGGAAGAATGGGAAGATATTAGAATTAGAAGAGGTTGGAAAAACATGTATTTTTTTTTGAGAACTAAAGTTAAGTGACTTGATCAGGATCAAAAAGTTAATAAATGTTTGAGACCAGATTTGAATTCAGTTCCTCCTGGTTTCAGGGATGATGCTCTTCTCATTGAGCCACCTAGTTGCCATTTGAAAGAGTTGAAATATTAATTGTGACTTAAAGGAAACCAGGGAAGTCAGTAGGCAAAATGGAGGAGGGATTCTAGCGATGGAGACTAGATGCTGTAGCCAAGAGATAGAGTATGCTATTTGTAGAACAGACAACAGAAAAGTGACAGTGGATCAAAGAAGTAGGAGAAGTAAGGACTAAAGTTTGGAGTAGATTTCATTAATAAAAGGCTGTGGATATCAAGTAGATGATTGGTATTTGATCCTTGAGGTAATAGGGGACCATTGGAGTTTTTTGAATAGAAAAGTGCATTTTAGGAATATCACTTTAGAATTTAAATAGTCAATAGAGTGTGCTTGAGGCAGAAAGGCCCACTAGCATGAGATGATGAGGGTTTGCATCAGAGTGATGGTAGTGATGGAGGAGAAAAAGGGTGCATTCAAAAGTAAATTGAGGGGCGTCTAGGTGGCAGAGCACTGGCCTTGGAGTCAGGAGTACCTGGGTTCACATCTGGCCTCATACACTTAATAATAATTACATAGCTGTATGGCCTTGGGCAAGCCACTTAACTCCATTTGCCTTGCAAAAACCTAAAAAAAAAATTGGTGGACCCTGGAAATAGAATGAATATAAGGGGGTGAAAGATAGTGAGGAAATCAGGATGATATCTAGGTTGTGAACCTGAGGGATTGAGAGGATGCTGTTGCCCTCTATAATTAAGAGGAAGATGAAGGAGGGGGTAATTTCAGGGGAATAATATGTGTTCTGTTTTAGACTTGTTTGGCTTAAGATGTTTACTGAACATTCAGTCTGAGATGTCTGAAAGGCAGTTGAAGATGCAAGATTGCAAGTCAGCAGAGAGTTTTAAGGTAGGATAGAAGTAGTACTTTAGAGTGAAAATTAAATTTGTAGGAACTGAAAAGATAATCAAGTGAAGTAATATGTAGAGAAATAGAAGAGGACCCAGAACCAAATTCTGAAGGACATTTATGATTAAAGGTTCTGCTTTGGATGAGGATCCCAAAGAGAAGGTTGAGAAAAAAGCATGCGGGTAAGTTCGAGGATAAAAAGAAGATAATGAAATCTCAAAAAAAAAATCCTAAAGATTAAAAAAAGTATCAAGATTATTGACCTTTTGTTATTACACATGAATGTTTTTACCATTTTTTTCTAGTTCTATAAAATAATTATTTGGTAGTTTGATTGTTATGGCACTGAATAAGTAATTTAATTTGGGTAGAATTGCCATTTTTATTATAGTAACTCAACCTAACCATGTATAATTGACGTTTTTCTAATTATTTAGATCTGACCTTATTTGGGTGAGAAGTGTTTTATAATTGTATTCATACAGTTTCTAGGTTTGTCTTGGGAGGTAAATTCTGAAGTATTTAATGTTGTCTACAGTTACTTTAATGGAATTTCTCTTTCTAGCTCTTTATTTATTTAAACTAACAACAATATTAATAAACCCACAATTCTTTTTTTAATGCATTTTTTCATACCTAGCCTCAATCTCTGAATGGGCATTGCCTCAGTCAGACTGAGATATGGGAACAACTTTAGCTTAAAAAGGTCAAGGTTTCCCATTTATCAAAGGTGATCTGATTTTTTTTAAGTGATTTGCCCAAGTTCATACAGTGAGAAAATTGTTATATGTCTGAGGCTGGATTTGAACTCAAGTCTTCCTGACTCCAGGGCCAGTGTTCTATCCACTGTACCACCTAGTTTTCAATTTTCCTGATCTAAATCTTGCCACTGTACCCAGATGACTCTGAAGGAGAAAATAAGGTTCGTGATTTTACACAGTTCTCCCTCAATTAAATACAACTTATTTGCCAGACATGACATTACCTTCCCAATGTCACACTCCTCTTTAAGAATGAAGGATGAGCAACAAATTACTTGTTAGAAATGACAAACCACTCCAGTATCTTCACCAAGAAAAACCCAATGGTAGTTCCGAAGAATCAGATGATTAAAATTGACTGAAGAACAATGGACATCTCAACATATCTAAAAGAAGTCTCATTACATTTTCTTCAAAATATATCTTTCTGAAGTTCTAAGAAGATGGCAATCTCTCCCTGAGGAAGCCAATAAATCAAAGAGGAGATAAGAAATAAACACAAATCATTTTAATACTAAATAAAAAGTGAAAGTTTAATGAGATATAGAAAGTACTATGGAATTCTGAGGAGGTAGATTGATTTCATTCGCTATGTCAAACAGACTGACATTTTATTAAACTTAATGTTTTGATATCATATAGATTCATATATATATGTACATATGTATATGCATAGACACACATATAGACAGAGAGAGAGAGAGAGAGAGAGAGAGAGAGAGAGAGAGAGAGAGAAATAGAGAGACAGATACAGATAGAGATTGGAAAAATAATATGGCCCCTGCCCCAATGGAGTTCATTGGGATAATATACAATGCCAGATAACCATTGCAAAATATTGCCTAATTAACACAATTTTAGGATGTGAGGGGCAAGGAAAAATTTATAGAGGAGATGATATTTGAGTTAGTAATTAAAAGATAGGCAGGAATTCAGTGGAACAAGAAAAGTGCAGGAGAATATTCAAGACAGGGAAGATCTACAGTATCTATTCATTCATAGTTGGATTGCTGGTTCTCCAAAAACAACATAATCTTTCCACTGTGGCACAGGTTCTGAGACTCAGTCCTTAGATCAGGTCATTAGAAGTTGACAGCTAAATCTCTACTTCTACAGGACTCTGAGGAATTGTAAGAGTTTCTTTTTTACAATTTTTAAAAATTTATTTAAGGCAATGTGTTAAGTGACTTGCCCAAGGTCACACAGCTAGGCATTTAAAGTGTCTGAGGTTAAACTTGAACTCAAGTCCTCCTGACTCCAGTTCTGGTGCTCTGTCCACTGTATCACTTAGCTACTCCCACTACACCATCTAGCTACCCAAGAGTTTCTTTCTCCTATGATAATTCACAACCTCCCACCAGTGTGGTCCAGCCATGAATACAATTTGATATAAATTAGTCAGACTTAAATAGCTTTCATAAAGGAATAGCTACTCAAAGAGTATAGTAAAAATAGTTGGTACAATATATGTCCCCTGAAAGTCTCTGATACTTTGAAGCTAGTGCATAGAGTCCAGGGGAAACCAAGTTCAACTTTAGAGAATGCATGTAACATGGGGATAAATTATCTTTTGGGTTATTAAAGTCCTTTCATGAAGTTTCCTCAAGCATGGTATAGCTCTCTGATGGGTTCCTTGTAAAGTCCTGAAGCTTGATTTTCTGGGAGTGTTTGGCTCCCAATGGAGACAATATTGTTAGCACTGATTCTGTCATAGGGAAATGGTAGCAAAGTCCAGTTCTTCCAGTCTTTTGAAATTCACAAAGTTCTTCTCTGGTCAAGGTAGAGGTGGTGGTAAGAGGTTGAGAAGCCTTAAGTTCATCCCTCTCCTTATCAATCAATTCCCTCTTAGACATTTGGCTAGAAAATTTCTCCTCTTTATGAATCTTCAAGTCAAAAACTTTAATGCTTGAGTTACAACACACCACCTGAAGGACTTCATTTCATCCTGTTGACAGCCAAGAGCTTCTAACACTTAATTTAATTCCTTAATTGATAGATTGATTAATTCAATAGAATTGTCCTCATATAGTTAAAATACTTGATTTAAGTGGGGGTGATATAATTGAATTATTAAATTAATAGGCCTGCCCCTTACATTACACTAGTGTGTAATGATGATATAATGTTGATAATAGCAATAAGTGGAGTATTATCATGGACAAAACTATTGCTTGTAATTGTGTAGACTTAGCATCAAAATGAATGAAAAAACAGAAATTTAAGAAAAAATATATATCATAATGAATATACATACTATTCAAGTTCCATGGAATCAAAAACTTTAAAAATAAAAAGACCTAACAAAGGAAATGAAAATCAAGTTGTAATAACAAAAAGTACATATCATTCCCATCATCCTATCTACTCCTGAATTTGCACAGTAGATGCTTTCACTGAACATTCAGAAACTTATATCTTAATATTTTTTATTCAATTGGAAAAACAAATTATTTTATCCATCTGTGCAACAATATGCTGAACATTAAATAGAAAAAATTACAGTAGAATAGTTCTTTTTCTCAGAATTATTTCTATCCAAACTACATTAAACTAATATAAGAATATAAGAGAGAGCAACATTAATTGACATTTAAATAAGGTTTTAGAATTTTTCAAAGCACTTTTCATGCATTATCTCATTTGCTAAGTCTTTATATGAATCTGGATGTGGAGACTGAAATCATATCCAAATTATAGTTGCACTTGAACTGCACTTCCAAAGATGGAATAAAATATAAATAAAATTGTACCCACTGCTCAGTCTGGAGATGAGAATACTAGATCCAATGTATTTCCTTGCTAGGAATTGTCTAATTTCTTCTATATTCTTGAACAATTCATTCCCCTTCCCTGGGGAGCTGGACTATATAATCTCAGAGGTCCTTCCAAACTTAAATAGTTATTATTCTATAAATCATTGAGGAATTTTTTAAAAAAATTATCACAATTATATGTTGAACAAAGAGATTAAATGAAAAAGTATTAAATGAATTTGTTAAAAATATTTTAATAGTAATTATTCTAGGAAAAACTTTGGAAGAAAATGGATTTCTTTTCAGATTCCTTAAAAAATACACACATATTATATAGATCTTCACATATATGTGTGTATATATATATATATACATATATATATATATATATAAATGTATATTTGTATACACAGACATGTATACATGGTGTGAGTTGTGATGTATAGCAACTGGCAAATTCATCTTGATTTATTCAGTCATATACATTTGTGTATTTATAGATAACATACATATGTATTCTTATAATATCTGTCTTCATATAATTTTACAAATGAGGAAACTGAGATAACAGAATTAAGTGAGTAACCCAGAGTCACACAGCTAGATTTACTTATGAAAATGTCTTACTGACTTCGACTCCAGTGTTCTCTCCTCTGTACCATCTACCTGCTCAACATATGTGTGTGTGTGTGTGTGTGTGTGTGTGTGTGTGTGTGTGTGTAGTCAAAGGAAAAATATTTCATGTTTTTTGTGGAGAGCAGTTTTTCAAAAGTGAATCAATCAGCTCTATTCTAATTTTGTTGCTTAGAATCTGGTGGCAGGGAAAAGAGGCAACTTAGCTGAGTTCTCTCTTGACCTGATTCTTGTTTCAAATGTTCACTCAGAGAGCAGGGCAAAGCTGGTAGCCAAATGAAGTCATTATATTTTATGGTCTATTAATGAGAATCAAGTAGAAAAAGCTTTCTGCTCTGTAAATGTGCCACTTACGGTCACATAACATATGGCTTAATAAGAGAGGCAAGCAAAAATGGTCACTCAATGAAAAGGGCCAGAAACTGCCAGAGAAAGTTATTTCAAGGAGGATGAGGTATGTTCTGACCCACTTCCTTCTCTGCTTGGCATTTTGTGTAATGAGGAGGAGGATCCTTTGCCAATTGCTGACTGGCTTTAATCTGAACCTCTCAAAGAAATCTCATAAATACAGATGTAGACTAAAATTTCCTAACACTCTAATGATACAAGCAGTATCTCTCCCTGCAGAGTTGGGGTCCTGGAAGGAAAGGTTCCATTTTTTCTGCTGGCATTTTATAGCACCTCACATGCCATAGATGTTTAATAAATAACAATTAGGGAAAAGGAAAAGCTATTAAGGTTGTCAATGACACCTCTGCATATGGAAACAGAGCCAGCAGATACTCTGTGTACTCTCCTGAAAACCATCTTTATGGGTTTTAGCTTTTGATTGCCTACCCTGGTGAGGAGGACTCATGATTTCAAAAAAAACCTCATAATCTAAGAATAATCACTGATTTAGGAATTAATTTTGAGACTGAGATGTGATGTTCTGATATTTCAGAACTACTTAAGTAAAATGAAGAATGACAAATAGTATAACAGACACTTTTCAAGTTCTCCATCTTGACCTTTTAACTAATACCATTGATGAAAATAGCAAAAATTACTTTAGCATGATACAAAACAGCAGCCTAAAATAGAGCCTAATTATGCCTATAAAGTTTCGGATTTAAATCTTACCTTCAGTAGGGACTTTTAATTTATTATTTTATTGCTTCCCTAGATTCTTTAGGGGAAGAAATCAAGAATGAATTCATTTACACCAAAATAGAGTTGTTAGCATTAACAAATAGTTCAATTTCTCCACAGATGAAAAACAGATGAAAGCAAGTACCAGAAAAAATACATATACAAATATATATATGTATATATATATATATATATGTACACACATATATGAAGTAGTATATATATATATATATATACATACATACATATATATATATATATATATATATATGTATATATGCATGTGAGATTGCATATGTATCCATGGGTACATCTCTTTAAGGAAGGAAAGGTAAAGAATTTTGAGTCCATGTTATTTAAATTTCAGCTAGAGCAAGTAGGGATATTTAGCCTGGAGAAAAGAAAATTTGTCAGGGACACAAAAACAGTATTCAAGCATTTAAAAGACTGTCACTAAAGAGTTGCCAAAGGGCAGAATAGGAACAGTTGTTGCATATTTCCAAAAGTCAAATTTAAGTTTGATATTCTGATATTCCCAAAAGACCTGGAAGGACCTGAGATTACATAATCCAACACTCTCATTTTATAGATAAGGAATCAATGACACAGAAAAATAAGGGAATAAATCAGAACTGGTAATCTGGTCTCCTGTTAAGCAGTGGATACAAATTTACTTATACTTTATTCCATCTGTGGGAGTACAGTTTCAGTGCAACTTCTTAATTTGAACAGAAAAATCTGCATCTAGAAGCAGAAGACTTCCTTTCTTGAAAGAGTGCAATCAAGAACACTTGGGGGTGATCATTGGTTGGGTAGATTTTAAGGGTGACTTTTCTTAAATATGGTTTAGACTTGATAGACATTTTCTTTCTGACATTTTAGAAGTATTTAGGTCAAATTCTGTCATTCAAAAAGATAGGAACAAATTCACAGTAGATTATGCCTATTCTAGGTCAAAAAAATGGAGACATGACAAAGCCATTTAAGGTGTGTTCCTTTGTTGCTTTATTCAATTCATTAACATATCTATTTAACATCTACTATGGAGAAAACACCCAACTATGGGGGGAGGAGAGCAAAAGAAATAAATCATAGCATTGAAAGATAGAAGAACAAAACAGGAATTCATAAGTAGTTACATTAGGAAGAAAAAATTAATTTTTAAATTATTTATTTTTGGGGGAGAGCAAAGTTAAGGAATCAATTTGCATTAAATATATAAGAATAATTGACATTATCAAAGATCCCAATTGCCCTATGAAAGAGGAACAAACTAAAAAATAAACACAAAGTCCCCAAAATATGTAAAAACTATATTTAGCAACATAATCTAGGCCCTTATGCTTAGCAAAATATCCTCTATTCCCTAGTGTTCTCTCTTGTCCTCTGAAACTCATACCTTAAATGCCAAATAGATGATAGATATTGTGGGAATTCAAAGAAAGGAAAGCTTATTATGGTCTAGCATGATCAAGAATGGCTTCATAGAGGAGTTAAAACAAAGGACTAGACTTTAAAGAATATGTAGAGAGGATAAAAAGTTGGAATAAATGTCATAGTGAAAAGTCTATCTGGGAGAGAAAGAATAGAACAAAGATTAAAAGTGGATGAAAAAAGTATCTCTAGAGTGTCTTGCTATAATAATATGTGTTCTTTATTTTTGAAAAATGCCATACTGTCAGGGAGGTGATGCCATGACAAGCACATGAATTGGATATGAATGAGGGGAATGTTGTGCTAAGTCACCAGCCTCACTTCTCCAGAGTCATCTAAGTCCAGTGGCCTGATATGAATCAGGATAATAGGGAATGGTCCTGGATGGGAGGTAATCAGGGTTAAGTGAGCAACCCAGGGTCACATAGCTAGTAAGTGTCTAAGGTCAGATTTGAACTCCCATCCTCCTGAATCCAAGATCAGTGATCTATCCACTATACCACTTAGCTGCCCTAACATTTTGGAATTTCAAGTCAATCAGTTCATTAACAAACATTTTTTAAAATGATACTATATTCATGTATGTGTATGAGTATACATCTATATTTATTGATATCAATATGCAATATGTTTATGTATATTTGCATATATATATATAGGTTTATGTATATATATATATATTTATTTATTATAGCCTTCTTGAGGGCAGGGGAGAGGGGAAAATAAAGTTAAAAGTGCACAACAGGGAGCAAAAGAAACTTAGAAGGAAACAAGAAAGAGCTGGTTATGTTTGAAAATCCATTGTGATATATTTATTTTAGGTTTTCTTGAAATGGAAAATGTCTTGGTTTCATATTGAATTCTCTCATGTTCTGCTGTATACATGGACAGATCCTTTTTTTTCTTTCTCATTTTGTATCTAAGTTTAAAATGAATAAAGCATTTTCAAAATTTTTAAGCAGTCCATACTATGTGCTGTACTAGACACTGGAAGTCCTGGTCATTTTCTAAATGTATGAACAAGATTGGTAATTATTGTTAATGTCATCCCCTTCTCAGACTTGGGAGAAAACATAGCAACTGGCAAATTCATTTTGATTTATTCAGTCATATACATTTGTGTATTTATAGATAACATACATATGTATTCTTATAATATTTGTCTTCATATAATTTTACAAATGAGGAAACTGAGATAACAGAATTAAGTGAGTAACCCAGAGTCACACAGCTAGATTTACTTATGAAAATGTCTTACTGATTTCGACTCCAGTGTTCTCTCCTCTGTACCATCTACCTGCTCAACATATGTATGTGTGTGTGTGTGTGTGTGTAGTCAAAGGAAAAATATTTCATGTTTTTTGTGGACATGAACATATATACCTTAGACTAGTGACAGGGAACTTTTGACCTGCAGGCTGTTAAGGCAACTACAGGTGGGACTAGAAATTCAAGGAATCGAGGAGCTTTTTAAGGGATAAATCAATTAAATATTTGACCAAATATAGTCTATGAATGATGTTATAAATATCCAAATAGTCCTTGGCAAAAAAAAAAAAAAAGATTTCCTACCCCTCCTTAGACACTGGCAAATCTCATAAACTGGTATTTGATTTATCTGTTGATTTCTTAGATTTAGGAAAGTGATGTAAAAATAATAATGTGTTTCAAAAATAGAAGTGTTTCAAACAGACATTCCTGCTCTCCTCCTGAAAGCCAATTGTTAAACATTGTCTAGTGTATATCTGTGTTCCTTCGTAACAAAAACTAACTCATCCTTATTTTTCAGGTAAACTTTTGTTGTAGGTAGAAATTTCCTGCAGGTTGTAAAAATATCTGGTAATGAAGGGAATATATCAAATATATTAGAAATGGGGGGAGGTTAGGAGGATGGGGATGGAATGAGTTCCTATGTAGTTTTTTTTCTTTTTTCCTCCTTTTATAAAGGAAAAATGGATTGAAAAAGTGCTAAAAAGTGATATTGGCAAAAGTCATGGAAAAACAATGGAAAGTATTCTCCTCCACATTCACTTCTGGACTGAGTGAAAAGAGTTGGAAAGAAATTTACCTTGAAGAGAATGAAAATCTTGAATCATTACTCTAGAGTTTAATCCAGTTGGAGGTATTCTCTGGATATCATACTTAAGTACATACTAAGATGATTTGACTTATGGAATTATGGAATAAAAGGATAAGGAAAAACTTTAGAGATCATTGAGTCTTATTTCTCATTTTATAGGGAAGGAGGTACAAAAAAGGTAAGGTCATTTAACTGATTCCTTTCAGAACTTGGAATAATATCCTACTCTTTTGATACTCAAGCCCAGCACATGTTACAGACCTATTATTATCCAAATCCAGTCAGAACCACTAATATGTGTAAGAAATATCTCACATTATTTTGTACACTTTAAATATACATTTTTTTATGTTTTTGCAAGGCAAATGGGGTTAAGTGGCTTGCCCAAGGCCACACAGCTGGGTAATCATTAAGTGTCTGAGACCGGATTTGAACCCAGGTACTCCTGACTCCAAGACCGGTGCTTTATCCACTACTCCACCTAGCCGCCCCTCCACTACACCACCTAGCCGCCCCAAAGATACATTTTATATTCAGAGGTCATTTTATTAAGTCTCCAGTTACTGTACAACAAGGCTGCCTTGCAAACTTCAGCATTTAGCAGCTGTCTGTTAAATACTTTATTACAACTAATTGAAATTATAACAAAAGTACTGTAATTAGTTTACAAAGAAGAATTTTTTTTTTCATCCCCACACTCTTTTGTAAGTAATTACACAAGCTCATTGAACTCTGGAATTAAAGCATTATTATTATTTTTTTTTGAAAGTGAATGGATGAATGAGTCAAAAATTTAGTCAAAACAGCATGTTTAGTTGGGGGGAAAATTTAAGCATCATCTTTTTCTTATATTTGGAATTTACATTGGGCCCTTATATGCCTCCACATATATATTATATATATACATAAATTTATACTTATATATATATAAATATATACATATATATGAGTAGATTAGATATCTACATTCATGTTCTATTTTTAATCCATTCTGGAATCATATCAACTTTTTTTCATAGTGACCCCTTACTACTCATTCACTTAATGTTTGTGCTTCATTCTCAAAGAATGACATCAGGGAGGTGATGCCATGACAAACAATTAAATTGAATTTGCCTATGGCAGTGGATAGAGCATTGGTTTTAGAGTCAGGAGGTTGGGAGTTTGAATCCTGCCTCAGACACTTGCCACTTCCTAGATATGTGACCCTGAGCAAGTCATTCAACTCTGATTACCTCTCATCCAGGGCCATCTCCAGTCTTCCTGATTCATATCTGTCCACTGGACCTAGATGGCTCTGGAGGAGAAAGTGAGGCTGGTGACTTGGCACAACACTCCCTCTCTCAAATCCAATTTATTTGCTTGTCATGGAAATCATTTCTTGATGTCACGGTCTTCTGAAGGACAAACATCACTATGTATATTTGTGTATGTATGTGTATACAAACACACATATATATATACACACCCATATGCATACTCTCATACATATACACCTGCATATAAGCACATACATATATACATAATTCATCTATAACTATATAATATGTATCTATAGAACTATCTATAAATCTATATCTATGTAACTATATATCTATATACAAATACTTATATATAGTCCTGGTTCCTACACATATTCCTTGCTTAAAATTGGGACAAGGACATTCTTTTCCCAAGATTCCAAGGTTACACAGGAAATAAGTGGTAGAATCAGGACAAGGTCATAGGTCTCCTGACTTATTGCCCAATGCTCTGTCTGCCACATCAGGTGCTTTCTCATAATAAAATCTACTTGAAAATTAATTGCCATTTATTAGACAGAGAACAACTTAGTTATTTCTGTAACCCAAGGGCACCACTAGCACTCTCTGACTCAAGCTCAAATTGTTGTACTTTTGATTTTGAATTGATTTTGCTGGCCTACTTATCTTTATCCTGATATCACAAGCAACTGAAACCATTTCAGCTAGCTGACTATGGCAGTTAATAGCAAGACTCTCTTAGGGAAAAAAAGAAGTAATGATGATGATGATAATAATAATAATAATAATAACAACAATAATAATAATAATAACAATAATAGAAGGAAATAGCCCCTCTCACAGTTGTGAATGAATTACAGTATCCCACTACCCAACATTCTAAAGAACATGTTGGGAAGAAATTGATCTAAGACTTTTGGTTTCAACAAAGGAAAAACAAGAACTAGCATTTCTCTGTAACTAGACTATATTCTTAGATGGATGCCAAGACTGAAAACATCAATGAAGGGCAAGGTTAACTGTGATCACTTGTTTCTCCCTTCATTTCTTTTTTATGAACCTAGTATATAACTTAAATTCTGTCCACATTGTGTTATATGCATTTAGGCCTTACCCTGAGTTCATTGTCTTAGACACTCTTGACTAGCTACTCCCATCTCCATACTATTGAATCACATCTCTGTATTTTATGACTATGAATCCATAAGAGATAGGTATTGCTCCAGTTTTTTTCCAATTACATGCAAATATAGTTTTCAACATTCATCCTATTCCAAGTTTTTGAGTTTTACATTTTTCTCCCTCCCCCCCCCCCACCGTGGCAGTGAGCAATCTGTTAGAGGTTGCATATGTACACTCCTGTTTAGCATATTTCCATATTAGGCATGTTGTGAAAGAAGAATTAGAACTCAGGGGGAAAAGATAATGAGAGAAAAACAAAAAAAGTGTTAAAAAGTGAACAAAATATGCTATACTCTGTACTCAGACTCCACAGTTTTTCTCTGAATATATAGGCATTTTCCATTACAAGTCTCTCTGAACTGTTGAGAGGAGTTGTATCCATCATTATTTAATATCTCATAATATTTCTGTTAATGTCTACAATGTTCTTTTTATACTACTTCACACAGCATCAGTTCATGCAAGTCTTTCAAGGTTTTTACAAAGTCAAGCCCTTCATTTACTATAGAAACACTAGTTGTGAAAAATGTTTTCCAGCTTTCTGCATTCCTTCTAATCTTGGTTCCATTTGTTTTATTTGAGTAAAATACTTCCCATATTTGTTCTTTCCTTTCTCTTTCCTTTTTCCTTCCTCATCAATGTTTTGCTTTTGAATACTGCTTGACCCACTCTGTCCTTTCCCCTGTTTCCTCCTACTTCCCTGTAGGGTAGGATAAATTTCTTACTTTTTAAATAATATATATATATATATTTAAACAATGGGGTTAAGAGACTTACCCAAGGTCACACAGTCAATTATTAAGTATCTGAGGCCACATTTGAACTCAGCTCTTCCTGACTCCAGGGTTGGTGCTCTATCTATTGCACCAACTAGCTGCTTCATAGGATAAATTTCTAAACCCAATTGGGAATGTATAGCATTTCCTCTTTGAACTAAATCTGTTGAAATTAAGATTCATTCAGGGTTTATACTTTCCCTACTTTCCCTATACTAAAATAGGTTCTTTGAGTCTTTTCATGTGATAATAATTATCTTCTAATTCATTCACCTTCTTCTCCCAGTATAATCTTTTATCAAGACTTGTATTATACCTGTCTTGCATCCACCCCATCTTTCAAAGTATACTCCTTTCAACTATCTTTTTAGAAGCATAATTCCCAAGAGCTATGAACATTAAGACCAAATAATCAACTGAAATCCTTATCTTCTATCCAAGTACCTTCCCTCCAGCTATCTCAATAGAAATACAACCCTCATGAGTTAGAGTACCATCACATCAATTAAAGATTTTTATTAGTGATACCAAGTTTTATTCCATATTTTATGAATATGTCTTAAAAACTATTATATATATATATAATACCAACATATAATAATACCAACAGTTGGTTGATTATGTTTGCATTTACAAAATATATAAAATAAATAATTCTAAAGAATACTGCATCATGATCTGAAAAGGTTGTATTTAATATTTCTGCCTTTCTATATTTGATTCTGTTTTTTATACCATAATACATGATCAATTTTTGTGTAAGTACTATGTAACACGGAAAAAGGTATGTTCCTATCTATCCCTATTTAGTTATCTCCAGAGGTCTATCATATTTAACTTTCCTTATTTTCTATTCATATCCTTAAATTATTTCTTTTGTGGTTTATTTATTTTATACTAATACAATAATATTTTTGTGAAAATAAAGATAAAGCTTACTCCCCCCCCCCCCCCCAAAGATAAAGAAACATCAAGAATAGTGAGAGAAAAAAGGTATACTTCAGTCTGTATTCAGATTCCATTGGCTCTGTCTCTGGGATGAGTTGCCTTCTTTATCACAAATCCACCAGAGAAGTTGCTTCAATATTTTTTTCCCACAGTCACTATTACTAGCTACATTTCTCTCCATTCTATTCCTCCCCACTCTTATTTATTTGATTCTCTCTCCTTTTACCCTGTCCCTCCTCAGAAATGTATCTTACCGCCCTCACCCACGATCTTCCCACTTTTCTACACCTATTCCCCCTCCCCTCCCCATCTCCTTATCCCATCCCTTTCCTCTCATTTTATTATATAGTAAGATAGATTTCTATACCCTATTAAGTGTACATATTATAAAAGTACATATTCCTCTCTGAGCCATTTCTGATGAGAATGAAGGCTCACTCATTCCCCCTTGCCTTCCCCCATTCCACTACATTGCAAAAGGTTTTCCTTGACTCTTTCAAATGAAATATCTTAACCCATTCTTTCTCCCTTACTCTTCCTCCCAGTATTTTCCTTTATCACCCATTGACTCCATCTTCATAATACAGTATACCATTATATTCAATTCCTTTCTTTTCCTTATCCATATATGCTCCTTCTAACTGCTCTCATAAATGAGAAGTTTCATATGAGTTATCAGTATCTTCTTCCCAAGAAGAAGAAATACATGCACTTCAACATCATTTACTTCCTCATAATTAGTCCTTCTCATCCAACCTCTGTATCATTCTCCTAAGTCCCATACTCGGAGATGAAACTTCCTGTTCAGCTCTGCTAATTTCAACAGGACAGATTGAAAGTCCCAAGTTTCATTGGAAATTCATCTTTTCTCCTGAAAAGTATGTTCAGTTTTTCTGGGTAGTTGATTTTCAGTTGGAAACCAAGTAATTTTGCCTTCTTGAATATCATATTCCAAACCCTATGAGCCCTTAATGTAGATGCTGCCAAATCCTATGAAATCCTGACTATAGGGCCATAGTAGTAGAATTGTTTGTTTATGACAGCTTGTAGTATTTTCTCTTTGACTTGGGAGTTTTGAAATTTCACTATAATATTCCTGGGAGTTTTTCTTTTGGATCTCTCAGGAGGTGATCAGTAAATTCCCTCAATTTCTATTTTGCCCTCTCCTTCTAGAATCTCAGGGCAATTTTTCTGCATTGTTTCTTGAAAATGAAACCTAAGCTCTTTTCCTAGTTATGATTCTCAGGTCATTCAATAATTTTTAAATTATCTTCTCTGTATATGTTTTCCATGTCCATTTTTCTAATGAGATATTTCATATTTTTTTTCTAGTTTTTCATCCTTTTGCTATTGTTTTATTGTTTCTTGATTTCTTGCAAAGTCATCAGCTTCCTTTAACTCCATTCTACATTTGAAGGGGTTATTTTCTTCAGACAGTCTTTTTATCTCTTTCCAGCTGGCCAATTCTGTTTTTAAGGCATTCTTCTCCTCATTTGCCTTTTGTGTTCCTTTTTTCCATTTGCCCTAGACTGGTTTTTAAAATGTTATTTTCTTCAGAATTTTTTTCCATTACTTTCACCAAGCTGCTGACTTGATTTTCATGATTAACCTGCATCATTTTCCTATTTCTTTCAAATTTTGCTTCTACCTCCCTTATTTTTTTCAAAGTCTTTTTTAGCTCTTCTATTGCCTGAGCCCATTTTCTATTTCTCCTGAAGATTTTGGATACAGAAGTTTCAACTTTGTCATCTTCTGAGTGTGTATTTTGATTTTCCATGGGAACAAAGAAATTTTCATGTAAGCATTAAAAGTTATATCTCCTAACTGCCTTGGCTGTATTCGATAAGTTTTGGTATGTTGTCTCATTATTGACATTATCTAGGATGAAATCATTATTTCTATCTATAATTTGTTGCTTGATCTACTCATTCCTTAAAATGAGGTTATTTAGTTTCCAATTAGTCTTAGGTCTATTTCTCCATGGCCCATTATTACATGTGATTTTTATTTCATTATGATCTGAGAAGGAAGTAATCATTATGTCTGCTTTTCTGCATTTCATTGTAAGGTTTTTATGCCCTAGTCCCATGGTCAATTTTTGTGTTATTGCCATGTACTGCAGAAAAAAATGTATATTCCTTTCTATCCTCATTCAATTTTCTCCAAAGATCTATCATGTCTAGGTTTTCTAACAATCTATTTACCTCCTCAACTTCCTTCTTGTTTCTAAGCTTGTGTTTTGCCCAACCTTATCTCTAAGGTAACTTTCAGTGAACCCTGATTTTACTAATTTTTCTAATTCATTTTCAGATTTATAACCCATCCCGAGGTTGCTATGCTGACATAGGGTCTTACTCACAGACTATCAGGGTTGAGAACACTAGAGGCTTGCTAACAGGTCAGAGGCCATAGATATTAGGAATTCCAGAATTTGCTCAGTGAATTGACTGATAAAGATTTCCTGAGACTTTTTCTCTGGGCCATCAGTGCTGGGGTTGTTCATCATCCACTTCTTGAGTCACTGGGTATGGTAGGAACACTTGGGTCTATCTCTGACTTATCCTCAGGTAGTCCAGTCACTGGGCTATGCCCACCAGGCTGGAAATAGCAAGGGCTCTCTCCCTGGATCAACTGTCAGTGCTGGGGAAGTCAGACCCATTCCAGTTTGGAAAGGTGGTACACCTGAGGCTATCTGGGGGATGTTTACATTGGAACTCCAGGACCTTCTTCCAGTTAGGATGGTATCAGAGGCAAACAATTAGAGTTAGGCTGTCCAGATCAGCTGTTGTGGGTTGAATGGGAGTCCTGGACACTCATGCTAGAACTCTCTCAGCCTGCTTCCATGCTGCCAAGTTCAAACTCCCAAAGCCTTTGCTCCCACAGCTGAAAATCTAAGGTTAGATTCCCATCTTACCCTGCTGCCTGGGTGCTGCATTTCTGCAACCACACTCTTCCATGACAGACCTTAGCAGGAAAATGTTTTGCTGTGCATTCTGTTACTGAATTCTGTTGAGAGACTTGATTCATGTTGTTTCTGATGCAAACCCAGGAGAACTTAATAGTGTTCCTCACTTATCTCTGCCCCTTTGACTGGAAGTCTCCAGTACCATCATACTTTGATAAATTTATATATACATTTTTTGTCTGCATACAACCTCTGTTGTTCAAACAGAAATACCCATACCTTCTATTTAATTATGTTGCTTACAACTATTCTAAGAGAAATACAATTCTCAAGACTTACAGGTACTGTCTTTCTGTTTGGTCTTATTGATAAATATATTCTCTTTAACCTTATTGAATAACACTTTTTTCTTTTTTACCAACCTCTTGAGTCTTATAGTTCAAGTTCAAATTTTCTATTCAATTCTGTTTTTTTTTTATTAGGTGAATTTGAATATCCTCTATTTGTTGAAAGTCCATCTTTTCCCCTGAAGGAATATGTTGAATTTTGCAGACAAGTTATTCTTGGTTTTAATCCAAGTTCCTTTGTCCTCTAAAAAATATTCCAGGCCCTCTGACACTTTCATGTTGAAGTGATAAATTCTTTATAATCCTGACTGTGGCTGCCTAGTACTTAATTTGCTTCTTTTGGCAGCTTGCATTTTCTCCTTTGGTTGAGAATTCTGAAATTTGGTTACAATATTCCTTGAAGTTTTTATTTTGGGATGTCTTTCTGGAAATGGCTGATGCATTCTTTCAAAGACTGATTTGTTTTCTTGTTCTAGGATACTAGCGCAGTTTTGCATAATAATTTCCTGTATGATATTTTCTAGATTCTTTCAGGTAGACCAATAATGCATAATTATCTCTTCTAGATCAATTTTCTAGGATGGTTGTTTTTCTTAAGATATACTTTACATTTTCTTCTATTTTTCATGTTTTGGTTTTCATTTGTATCCATTTGGTTTCTATTAGTTTACATTTGTCCAATTCTATTTTTTAGGGTTTTATTTTCCTCAGTTGGCTTTTGTATTTTCTTTTCCAGTAGGTTAATTTTACTTGTCCATTGTTGGCCTATTGCACCTCTGTTTTGTTGAGCCTGCACCTAAACTGTGCTGTGACTTCTCAATTCCCCTATGAATTCTGGGTTTTACTCCCTTTTCCCCATGTGATACAGACCTTTCTTGAAGTTCCTCCATGATATCTTGAATTGAGAACTTGTTTCACTCTGCATTTTTGTGAGTTCTGTCACTTTAGAGTCTCTTTAGAGGTTTCATTTTGGAAATGCTCCCATTTCCTAACTTCACCCTGACATTTTGGCTCCTTCTCTGAAATCCTGTATACTTTCAATGGGAGCAAAAAAAAAAAACACTTCTTAGCCATTTCATCAAAACTTAAGAATAAAAGTGACCCATTTTAATCATTTGGCTGGGGTCAAAGTATACATGAGAGGACTAAACTTTTTTATACCTTTCCAGTCTACTCGGAAGGAAAACCTTTTTCTCCCTCTCAGATTAAGGTTTGGAGTAAAAAATTTCAGAGATAAATTCCACTATTTATTTTTTTTCACATAAAGATTTAATTAAATAGATATGGTAATTAGCATACTCTTATAAAGCACAGCCTACATTTAAGTACTTTGAGTATATGGTTGGCTCATTTTGTCTTAATATTTTCTTTGACTTTGCAAGCTAATGTTCATTTTGTATTTGTATTGTCATTGAACAAACTCTGCCCTCAAGCTACTTACATCCTATTTTTCTCAAGGGAAATATTATGTATATGTGTGTATATTTATGTATATATGTGTGCATACATATATATGATGTATGTTTATTTATGTAACATATACAAAAGAAATAAAAATTAATTTTAATATGAAACACTTGTAATTTGAGAATTAAGGAAGGGCAGGAAGTGGTAACTAAGTTGAGCTTCCAAAGATACTAGAAATTCTTAGAGGTAAAGCTAAAGTGGGATTGCTCTCAAGGCACTGGGGACCACCTGTCCAAAGACCTACAGTAATGGAATTTCATATATGAAAAACAGTAAGAAAATCAGTTTGGTGGAATCATCATGTATTTAAAGGAGAATGTCATGATAAACCTAGAAAATAGTTTGGAGTGAGGATAAGGCAAATTTTAAATGACAAAGGAGGTTTTTAAAATATATTTTATTTTAGAGACAACTAGAAGTTATTGGAAAAGGGCATAGCTAGGTTTGTGTTTAAGGTAGTCAGGTATGGTTGGATCAGAGAGGGGAGAAACTGAAGACAGAGTCTTAAAGAGAAAGCTTTCAAAATGGTCCAGGATAGAGATACTAAGATTCTGAAATAAGGTGGTGTTGCATGAAACAAGAAGTTGATATTAGGGATAATGTAGAAGTTGAGAAGACAAAAGTCAGTAAGTGACTAGGTCTGTGGAGTTCTGGAGATCAAGAGTTTTAGAATGAATCAAACTTGCAAAAGTAAGGAAAACAGAAGTTCAGAATGGTGGATTTTGGAGATAATATGAGGTTTCCTTTTAGATATCTTGAGATGTCTATTGTAGTTCTTCAGTTATTTTTAGTCAAATGTCACTGCTCATAATCTCATTTGGGGTTTTCTTTGCAAAGATACAGGAGTGATATTTAATTTATAATATCACCTTATTTTTCAGATGAGGAAATTGAGGCGAACAGGTTTAAGTGACTTGCCCAAGGTCACATAGCTAGTAAGTGTTTGAGATTTGAAATCATGAAGATGAGAACTTATTTCTGGTCATCTTGCTACCTAGCTGCCCTGCGATGTCAATAGGACAGATATTTAGAAAAATCCAATAGGAATTTGGTGATGAAGGAGCAGAGCACAAGAGAGAATAAGAGATTGGGCAGGACACACATACACATATAGCACACACACATACACGTATAGCATATTAAGACTGTCAAACTGGTCAAACTGTCTTTTAAAGGTTTTTAAAGATACAATAGACTATATATTTTACTTGCCATTTTATTGAGAACTTTGCCCTAACTGGTATTTGTTTACTAAAACATGTAGTAAGTCCACAGGTGGGTCACAAAAAATCACCTTGTAGGTTGGGACTAGGTGGCACAGTAGATAGCGCACCCTCCATGGAGTCAGGAGTACCTGAGTTCAAATCCGACCTCAGACACTTAATAATTACCTACCTGTGTGGCCTTGGGCAAGCCACTCAACCCCATTGCCTTGCCAAAAAAAAAAAAAAATCCTGTGAATGTGATTGCATTTTGGGCAGCCCTGCACTATATCCATATGTACATAACTATTCATATGTATTCATAGGTCAGCTGTGTAAAGCCTACTATGAAGTCACCAAGAGAGAATCTAGAAAAGAAATAGAAGATTCCTTAGGGCAGGTGTTGGAGTCCACCCAGAGTAAAAGATTACAGAATGTATAATGGTCCACCAAGGAACATTAAAGAATGTTCAGACAGGAAAGGGGAAAATAAAGAAAAGGACGTATCACAAAAGCCTAGAGCAGAGAGTATATCCAGGAGGAATTTTATCAAAAGTGTTAAAAATTTTTAAGAGATCACAAAGGTAATTGAGAAAAAAAATTACTATAAGAGTAAAGAAATACATTTTGAGTAATGAATTGGCAAGTTTTTCTATTTGGTCAAGGATATTACCCTTTTAAATATTATAAAAAGAATCCTCAAATATTTTGAATGAAAAACTTTTTAAAATCATTATACACATCCACAGTTATTTTTTAAACCAAAAAAAAAAAAACAAGGAACCATGAATTTGTCTGTAGATTTTACTCACTATCTATGATATAGCAAGTAATCTTTTGTGTGTCTGTTTGCTTATGTGTGTGTGTGTGTGTGTGTGTGTGTGTTATTGAAGCTTGTCCCATTTCACTTTTATTTTTTTTAAAGATTTTATTTATTTTGAATTTTACAATTTTTCCCCTAATTTTATTTCCCTCACCCCCACTCCCACAGAAGGCAATTTGTCAATCTTTACATTGTTTCCATGGTATACATTGCTCCAAACTGAATGTGATGAGAGAAAAATCATATCCTTATGAAAGAGACATAAAGTATAAGAGACAGCAAGATCAGAAAATAAAATATCAGGGTTTTTCCTAAATTAAAGGTAATAATCCTTGGTCTTTGTTCAAACTCCACAGTTCTTTCTCTGGATACAGATGATATTCTCCATTGTAGAGAGCCCGAAATTGTCCCTGATTGTTGCACTGATGGAATGAGCGAGTCCATCAATGTTGATCATTGTTCCCATGTTGCTATTAGCATCCTGTTAGGGTGTACAATGTTTTTATGGTTCTTCTCATCTCACTCAGCAACAGTTCATGCAATTCCCTCCAGGCTTCCCTGAATTCTCATCCCTTCTGGTTTCTAATAGAACCATCGAGTTCCATGACATACATAGACCACAGTTGGCTAAGCCATTCCGCAATTGAAGGACATTTATTTGATTTCCTATTCTTTACCACCACAAGCAGGGCTACTATGAATATTTTTGTACAAGTGATATTTTTTACCATTTTTCATAATCTCTTCAGGGTAAAGACCCAGTAGTGGTATTGCTGGATCAAAGGGTATGCACATTTGTGTTGCCCTTTGGGCATAGTTCCAAATTTCTCTCCAGAAAGGATGGATGAGTTCACAGCTCCACCAACAATGTAATAGTGTCCCAGATTTCCCACAACCCCTCCAACAATGATCATTATCCTTTCTGGTCATATTGGCCAGTCTGAGAGGTGTGAGGTGGTACCTCAGAGAAGTTTTAATTTGCATTTCTCTAATAAGTAATGATTTAGAGCAATTTTTCATATGACTCTGGATTGCTTTGATCTCCTCATCTGTAAATTGCCTTTGCATATCCTTCGACCATTTGTCAATTGGGGAATGGCTTTTTTTAAAAAATATGACTAAGTTCTCTCTATATTTTAGACATAAGTCCTTTGTCAGAAACATTAGTTATAAAGATTGTTTCCCAGTTTAGTACATTTCTTTTGATCTTGGTTACAGTGGTTTTGTCTGTGTAAAAGGTTTTTAATTTAATGTAATCAAAATCATCTAGTTTGCTTTTAGAGAAGTTCTCCATCTCTTCCTTAGTCATGAACTGCTTCCCTATCCATAGTAGATCTGACAGGTAAACTAGTCCTTGATCTTCTAGTTTGCTTATAGTGTTGTTGTTTTTTTTGTCTAAATCCTATATCCATTTGGATCTTATCTTGGTAATAGTGTCTGAGGTGTTGTTCTAATTTAAGTTTCTTCCATATGAACTGCCAACTTTCCCAGCATTTTTATCAAAGAAAGAGTTTTATCCCAATAGCTGGACTCTGAATTTTTCAAACAGCAGATTACTATAATCGTTTCTTGCTATTGCACTTAGACTATCCCACTCATCCACCATTCTGTTTCTTAACCAGTACCAGACAGTTTTGATGACTGATGCTTCATAATATAATTTTAGATCAGGCAGGGCTAAGCTACCTTCTTTTGTATTTTTTTTTCATTAAATCCCTGGAAATTCTGGACTTTTTATTTCTCCATATGAATTTACTTACAACTTTTTCTAACTCATTAAAGTAATTTTTTTAGAAATTTGATTGATATGGCACAAAACAGGTAGTTTAAATTTGGTAGAATTGTCAATTTTTATTATATTAGCTCTAACTATCTATGAGCAGTTGATGTTTGCCCAGTTGTTTAAATCTAATTTAATTTGTGTGAGAAGTGTTTTATAATTGTTTTCAAAAAGTTTCTGAGTCTGCCTTGGCATAAAGACTCCCAGGTATTTTATATTGCCTGTGGTTACTTTGAATGGGATTTCTCTTTCTAGCTCTCCCGGCTGTATCTTGCTAGTAATATATAGAAAAATTGAGGATTTATGAGGGTTTATTTTATATCCTGGAACTTTGTTAAAATTGCTAATTGTTTGCAGTAGGTTTTTGGATGATTTCTTGGGATTATCTAGGTATACCAGCATGTCACCTGCAAAGTATGAGAGTTTTGTCTTTTCCTCCCCAGTTCTAATTCCTTCAATTTCTTTTTCATCTCTTATTGCTAAAGCTAACATTTCTAATACGATATTGAATAATAGTGGTGATAATGGGCATCCTTATTTCACCCCTGATCTTATTGGGAATGCCTCTAGCCTCTCCCCATTGAATATGCTTGTTGATGGTTTCAAATAGATACTGCTTATTATTCTAAGGAATAGTCCATTTATTCCTACACTCTAGTGTTTTTAGTAGGAATGGGTGCTGTATTTTGTCAAAAGGTTTTTCATCATCTTTTGATATGATCATATAATTTCTGGTTTCTTGTTGATATAATTTATTATACTAACAGTTTTCCTAATATTGAATGAACCCTGCATTCCTGGGATAAATCCTACTTCATCATAATGTATTATGTTATTGATAACGTGTTGTAATAGTTTTGCTAAGATTTTATTTAAGATTTTTGCATCTATACTCATCAGGGAGATAGGTCTATAATTTTCTTTCTCTGTTTTAACTCTTCCTGGTTTAGGTATCAGCATCACATTGGTTTCATAGAAAGAGTTAGGCAGAGTTCTGTCTTAACCTAGTTTTCCAAAGAGTTTATATAGAATTGGAACCAATTGTTCCTTAAATGTTTGGTAGAATTTACTTGTGAATCCATTGGGCCCTGGAGATTTTTTCTTAGGGAGTTCAATTATGGCTTGTTGAGTTTCTTTTTTTCTGAGATAAGGTTGTTTAGGTATTTAATGTCCTCTTCATTTAACCTAGGCAACTTATATTTTTGTAAATATTCATCCATTTCACTGTTATTGTCAAATTTATTGGCATAGAGTTGGGCAAAAAAGTCTGAATTATTACTTTACTTTAATTTTTTAATTTTAATTTACTTTAATTTACTCTTCATTGATTTTCATTTATGATACTAGCAATTTGGTTTTCTTTTTTAATCAAATTGATCAGAGGTTTATCAATTTTATTGGTTATTTCATAAAACCAAATTTTGGTTTTATTTATTAAATCAAGAATTTTTTGCTTTTGCTTTTATTAATTTCTCCTTTAATTTTTAGAATTTCTAATTTAGAATTTAATAGGTTTTTTTTAGTTTTTGCAAGGCAATGGGGTTATGTAGCTTGACCAAGGACACACAGCTAGGTAATTATTAAGTGTGTGAGCCTGGATTTGAACTCAGGTACTCCTGAATCCAGGGCCAGTGATTTATCCATTGTGCCACCTAGCCGCCCCTAATTGGGGATTTTTAATTTGTTCTTTCTCTAATTTTTTTAGTTTCATGTTCAGTTCATTGATTTCCTCTTTCTCTAATTTATTCATGTAAGCATTTAAGGATAAAATATATCCCCTGACATCCACTTTGAGTGAATCCCATATGTTTTGGTATGTTGTTTCATTATTGTCATTATCTAGGATAAAATAATTAATTCTTTCTATAAATTGTTGTTTGATCCATTCATTCTTTAAAATAAAGTTATTGTTTCCAGTTAGTTCTGGGTCTATATCTCCCGGGCCTAATATTGTATATGATTTTTCTTGCATTATGATCTGAGAAAAATGTATTCACCATTCATGCCTTTCTGCAGTTGATCATTAGGTTTATATGTCCTAGTACATAGTCAGTTTTTGTATAAGTGCCATGTACTGCAGAGAAAAAAGTATATTCCTTTCTATCCCCATTGAATTTCATCCATAAGTCTATTATATTCTAGTTTTTCTAGCAATCTATTTACCTCCTTAACTTCTTTCTTGTTTATTTTATGATTTGATTTATCTAGATCTGAGAGCAGGATGTTGAGGTCTCCCACTAGTAGAATTTTGCTCTCTATGTCTTCCTGTAGTTCTTTCAGCTTCTCCTCTAAGAATTTGGATGCTATCCCATTGGATGCTTATATATTCAGCATTGAAATCACTTTATTGTCTGTAGTACCTTTCAGATGGATGTAGTTTTCTTCCTTATTTCTTTTAACACTATCTATTTTTGCAGCTGCTTTGTCTGAGATAAGGATTGCTACCCCTGCTTTTCTCACTTCATCTGAAGCAAAATATATTTTGCTCCATCCTGTTACCTTTACTCTATATGCATCTCTCTGCTTGAAATGAGTTTCTTGTAAGCAGCATATTGTAGGATTCATATTTTTAATCCACTCTGCTATTCACTTGTGTTTTAAGGGATAGTTCATCCCATTCACATTCAAAGTTATAATTACTAACTCTTTATTGCCCTCCATGCTATCTTCCCTCTGTTTTAATTTTCCCCTTTTACCCCCCTCATCCTTATTCCCCAGTATTTTGCTTCTGAATACCACCCCCTTCATTGTGTTTGCCTTCCTATATCCACCCCTCCCCTTTCTTTTCCCTTTCCCTTTTCCCTTCCCTTCCTTCTGTTAGTTTCCCCTTTTTCTCCCCCTCCCTTTATCTGTTCCCCCTTTCCCCTTTTCCCCTTTTAATACTAGAAATGTAGGATATTTTTTAAGTTAAATGGGTGTGTGTGTGTAAGTTAACTTTAAGCCAAATCTGATGAGAAGATTCAGGTGTTTCTCATCTCTTCCCTTCTTCCCCTCTATTAGACAGGTATTTTATACCTCTTCATGTAATGAGATTTACTCCCATTCAATGCCCTCCCTCCTCCCATCTCCTTCCTGTCCCCCTTTTTAAGGAGGAGGTGTTTTTAAATCATTCTATCTGAGTTATAGAAAATTGTGAGTATACATCACTTCTAGCTAAGTATATTCTATCTAACAGAGTTTCAATTCTTGAGAGTCATTAGTCTTTCTCCCAAGTAAGGTTATAACCAGTTTCATCCCATTAGACAGCAGTCTCATGGATGAATCATGAGAGTCTATCACTTTTGGCTAGGTATATTCTCTCTGTTAGAGTTACAATTCTCAAGATAAATGAGAATCATTTTCCCATGCTGGGATATAGCCAGTTTCATTTTATTGGATTGCAGTTTTTTACCCCCCCCTTTTTTAACTTTTTCATGTGCCTCTTGAACCTCATGTTTGATATCCAAATTTTCTATTTAGTTCTTGTCTTTTCATCAGGAATTTTTGGAATTCTTCCAATTTGGTAAAAGTCCAATTGATTTTTGAAACCCTGCCTTATTTCTTCAAGGAAGTCTTTCTGTGTGGGATTCCAGATCATATTCTCCTCAGAGGTTCTATGTCTCTCTGAGTTGAGTTTTTTCCTTCCAAGAATTTTTCTATGGATCCACCTTTCTGCTGACCTTTCTTCATTTTGCTAAGACCTTGAGTAGGGTAGGGGCTGGTTCACAGAGATTTGTTGTTGGGATTTATAGAGGCTTTAGTCACTGAGTGTAATATATCCAGTTGGCCAGTAGGGGAGTGCTAGAGTATTTGCTCACTGAGTGTAATTTATCCAGTTGGCCAGTATGGGTGATGGTTATTTTCTCTGGGAGTGTCTATGACCTTGATTGAGGCCTTTTCCCTTGGCCTGGAGGGAGTGATTGGAGCTGTTAAATACTTTTGTCTTCAATCAATAGCAGACTTTACCCTGGGGTGAGGTCATCCCTCTCCCTATTATCTGATGAACTGGCTCTTCTCACACATCTGTGCCTGGGCAGAAGTAGTCTGTAAATGTTTTTGTTCCAGGAAGAGGCTTCAGCTGCAATGGAGGAGTGGACTCCAAGTTCAGAGTCCAGGGATGGTGTTCGCAGGTCTCATGCACCAGAACTCTCCCCCAGCCCTGTTGTCAAGCATCAGACAGTCAGTGCTAACACCAATGTCTCTGCTCCCTGGTTGACCCAAGCCCCTGTAGTTGAACAGGCTCTAGCCCCACTGATCAAACAGGTGTAGTTCTCAGGCCCTCAGGCTCCCAGGCTCCAAACCTTCCACTAATCAGGCTGATCCGGGGCTGATGGGCTCTCTGTTCCCACGACTTTGGAAGAGAAATATTGAGGTAGATGCTCTTTATCCTGGATTTTCTTTCTTGGTTTTGTTGATCAGATTTCTGTTAAGAGGTTTATTTCATATCATATATGGGGAAAGATCAGGAGATTTCAGAACTGTGCCTGTCTTCTTGGTTTGGAAGTCCTGTAGCAAGTAATCTAATGAAACTTAACCTATTAGGTAAGAATATCTATTGAAAGTATAAAAGACACTTATCCTGGAGAAAAGTTGAGGGAGGGAAAACTGTTAAGTTCTTTGAAAGTCTGTCACATTGATGAGCATTAAACATGATCTGGTTGGCCTCAAAGAGAAAAACGAGGAACGATAAATGGAAAGTCTAAGTTTGGTTTGAAGTCAAGAAAATCTTCCTAATAATTAGAGCTATGGGAAAGTGGAATGGCAGTTAGGTGTTGCCATAGTGTACAGAGCACTAGGCTTGAAGTCAGGAAGACTCATCTTCCTAAATTTGAATCTGGTCACAGATACTTTATTATCTGCATGATTTTATGTCAATTAATCCACAATTTTGCCTCATTTTCCTCATCAGTAAAAGGAGCTGGAACAAAAAAAATTGCAAACCACTCTAATAACTTTCCCAATAAAATCCCAAATGGGCTCCTGAAGAGTCAGATATGACTGAAATGACTGAATAACAATGAAATTGCCTACCTCAGGAGATGGTGGATTTTCTTTCCTTAGAGGTCTGCAAAACGAGCCTAGATGAACACTTGTCTGGAATGTTATAGTGGGGATTATCTTGCTTTGTGAGTTAGACTAGTTGAAGGATCAACTTCTTACAATTCAAATTCTGAAATTCCATTATTCTATTATCTGACTTGTCTGAGGCACATAGCACTATTAGATATTTTCCCAGTCAGACCATTAATAAACATCAGTGGTGAAATTTGGATCTAGTTCTTCTTGTTTCTTAGCCCAGCATTTAATACATTAAAATTGAGATGTCTCAGAACACAAATTAACCTCTTTCTTTATTGCTCTGTGTCAACATTAGGAACATTAACTAAACAGTGTACTGTGTTGTTCTATAATATAGGGATGATTAGGCCCTCAAGACTTAATATGAAATATTAGATCTAAAGATGGAAGATGCTGATTGTGTGATATCATTTCCACAGAAATTTAAAGTGGGAAAGATATAATGAATCAAGGTCACAAAACTAGTAAATGTAAAGTTAAAATTCTTATCTAGTTTCTACAATTCCAAATTTATCATTCTTTGAACCACATAATCCTGACTCATCCCCTCTTCACTAAAAACCTCAGACTGCTATGTTTTATAAATTCTTACATCATTTCTTAAATGTTTTTCTATGTTCTTTGCTGTCATTCGGTCCACAGTAATGTCTAACTAATTTTTACATGTGGAAAACATAAAAATACATCATCTAAATTTATTGAAATTTTCTCTCAAACAAGAGAGAAATGCTTAGTAAGCACAAAAAAACTAAAATTCTCTCCATTGATTAAACACTTTGAATTTTATGGAATTTATTTGTATTTATAGTTTTACACTATATTTTTGCTCATTTCCCAGTTTTTCTTTGTGTGACTCACAGGTGATTTCTTGACAGCTGAAGTATATAAAAAGAAGGTTCTATTTTGGGGAAAAAAAGTGGAATTGATGGATAGGGAAGTTGGTTTCTTGTCCTTGAAATATTGAGATTAAGGATGACACTTCAAAATTATTATAGCTTTTGAAAAATGAGAGCAAAGAAATTAAAATTACAATGGTGTTCATCTTTTTCTATTGTTCTGACTTCAGAGATTTTAAGGAACATGTGGAGGCATGAAATTAATGACAATTCAAATGTTTGTGATAATCCTTATTTTTATTATTTTTTTTTAGCATATACTAATTATCAAGTTTGCCAAGCCAGTCAGGTAACACTGATTATAGATAATTATGAAGCAAAGGAGAAAATGACTCCCTACCATGATCTCATTGTTCTTTTGAATACAAAAAAATGCAAAAACCTGCTTGAGTAAACTTAGACCATAGGAAATAAATCAGTAGAGTTGTAATTCAGATTACAGATAGGATAGTCTCACTTTTCACTTTGTTTTTCTAAATTAGAAAATCTGAAAGTTCTATTATTTGTGTTGTAATTTAGGGAATTTTGATGACCTTGAAAGGAAATCATTAAATTCAGATGATAAAAAACAGAAAAATCAGTTCAATTAGTAAAAAAATTTTATTTATTTTACTTAGGACAGGGGGGGAAAAGTACTTGAAATAGTGACTTTCAAGATTTTTAATTATTATTTTTATCCTGAGAGCCCAAGTGTTGAGAATTCTCCATTAGGCACTTAAAAGATATGATTATAAACAGTCACTTACTAAATCTGAGACAGATTATTCTCTGGGCTTCAGGGTATAATGATCAATGAGTTATTCATGTTTCATGGAGATACCTGTTATTGGTGTCCTAAAAGTATGACTGCAAAGTAAAACACCATGCCATCAGAACTGGTAAATCTATTGAATTGTGATTTTTTTGTTGTATCCTTGGCTTTATCATTAGTGTGGTTTACAATTCTTCTAGAACTCTAAAAGTGTAACAAAATTTTAAAAACTCTGGAAATACAAAAGTGTTATGTCAAGTTATCCAAAGAACTATATTATTCAAATAATTATCCAAGCCCTGATTATCCCCTCTGGATTCTACCAACCCTGAAAACAGCAGAACTTTTCAACATTATTTACATAGTATCACTTTTTAGTATCGAAAAGGACAATTGATTTAAAATAAAATGCAACATAAAATCAGGATAGCTATAGTAGGAACAGCATCTACTAATGAGTCTTTTATTTGAGAGTGTGTTGCTTGTTTTATTTGCATACTTATTCATTTTCTAAGATGGAAAAGGCGGAGCTGGCATTGGCTTAAGTTGCTAAGGCTTTTGGTTTGGCTTACAAGTGGTCTGAATAAAAAAAAAAAACAGCTCATGAAAAGGTAGGATTTTTTTTCCTTCAGGTTTGAGCAGCCTTCCTTAGAGGGTCTGAGTGGTTTCAGAGTAAATAACTATTATTGTGCAAAATGAAGAAAAATGTTAACTTTTACTTTACTCTTGAGTTATATAACTATTTTTAAATAGTATAAAATTTCGTCATTAAATAATCATATGAATTTTGCTTCAAAATATCTTTCAGGAAGAGATGTTAAATAGTGCAAAGACATTCTGCCAGTCTGAACTTTCCTCTCTCTAAGGGGAAAAATAATTAAATATAAAATAATCATAAAGTAACAATATAATTTCTAGGAAGTTTGTGTCTACACAGAGTATATTATTATTTTTTCTTTGATAAGGTTAGAGTAAATTTTCTTTTTCTTTAGGATATGGATGGAGTAGTTAACTATATTATTTCCTTTTATATCAAAATCTGTGTGACCAATAAGGAAGCACAATGACATGATTGTTTAGTCATATCCACTGCATCTATTCCTCCACTCGATAAATGTTGCCAGATTGACAAAGTATCCTGAGAAGTTTGTAATTGTCACCTTGCCTTTTTCATTGTTCCTGTCACCACTTTCACTTGAGAAGGTGTGTAACATCCTTCTCCAGATTTTTGGAACACTCACTAATATTGTTACCATCTAGTAAGAAAAAACCCTTCTTTTTGACAGAACGTTGAATAGTACAGACAAAATCAATTTTGCAGAGGCCAAAGATAGGTAGTGGGATATAAAAAAGAAAAAGGGTGGGCAATCAATACTTTAAGAAGGTGACGGTCACACTTAGTTCAGTGTTGAGGAATACAAAACTTGAATGGTAGTTCAGTGTAAATCTTAGTGTTGGCCTTGGCACTAGGACTAACTCAAAAGTACCTTATCATAGAAGATAATTCCCTTGAATAAGGATAATTGACTGTGTTGGAAATATCATTTGTCCTATGGCTTTGATACAGCTCATGATCATTGTCACTACACTAGAAGGGCTATCGTGGCAATAATATACTCATCCAAATACTTTCTTGGTAGTACTTCACATGACCTCTAGATTAGGGTTGTTTGAGTAGGATTTGAAAGTTGGAAGGAGATTCTATAGAAAATCTTTAAACCTTAGCAGCCAAGGTTTGTCATATGATATGAACAATTATCTTCAATATAAGGTAGGCTTGTTTTCCCTTAAAAGATACTGAAACAGTGTGGCTAGGTGACACAGTGGATAGAGCACCAGTCTTGGAGTCAGAAGTACCTGAGTTCAAATTTAGCCTCAGACACTGTGTGGTCTTGGGAAAGTCACTTAACCCCATTGCCTTGTCAAAAAAAGATACTGAAACTAGCAATACCACTAGGGAAAAAAACACACATGTTCAAAAATTTTTATAGCAGCTCTTTTTTGTAGTGGCACAGAATTTGAAAATTAGAGGATACCCATCACTTGAGGAATGCCTGAACAAATATGGTATATGACTCTGATGGAGCACTATTGTTCAGTTCAAGAAATAAGAAGACAAACTTCAGAAAAACCTGAAAAGACTGATGCTGAGTGAAGTAAACAGAACTAGGAGAACATTGTACACTCAATCCAGTTTGTGAGGGATTGTGCAATCAGAGGTGAGGCACAACTCTCCCTTTAATACCTCCTCTCACCTCAATTCCCTAGGACACATTAAAAGCAACATGGTGTGGTGATTAACTATGATGGACTTTATTTCCTCTCAGCAGTTCAGTGATCAAGGACAATTCTAAAAAGCTTGCAATGGAAAATATCATCCACATTCAGAAGAAAAAAATTTCTGGAGTCTGAATACAGACCAAAACATAACTTTTTTAATTTTTTAAAACTGGTTATATACATACACACATATATTCTTTTAGTTCAAATTATTCTTTCACAATATGTCTAATATGGAAATATGTTAAACATGATTATACTTGTATAACCCATATCAGATTCCTTTCTGTCATAGAGCAGGATGAGGGAAGTGAGGGAGGTAATGGAACTCAAAACCTTACAAGAAGATGAATGTTGAAAAGTTATCTCCATGTAAATAAAAAATAAATAAAATAGCATCTAAAAAGTTACTGAAATTGTCCTGTGACTTAATTTCAGAGGAAATTAATTGATTTAACTTCACAGTATCCAAAATGCAAATATCAATCAGTGAGGATCCAGGGGTCTTTTTTTCATGTAAAACATTTCCATACTAGTTATTCTGTGCAAGAAGAATAAAAGAAAAGAAAAAGAAAAAAGAAGTTGAAAATATCATACTCAATGTATCAATTCTTTCTCTGGATGCAGATAGCATGCTTTGTCTTTAGTTCTATGGGTCCTGGATCATTGTATTGTTGAGAACAGCAAAGTCATTCACATCTCTTCATGGAAAAAGTTTGCTGTTACTGTGTACAATGTTCTGGTTCTGTTCCCTTTACTTTGCCTCAAACATAAATGTGGACAGACTTTGAGAGATGTGGAGGATAGAAGAGTCTGGTGTGGTACATGGGGTCATGAAGACATGACTGAATGACTGAACAACAGCTAATCCTTTGAAGAGCTGTCAACTAGGAGAATGACTCATGTTCATTGATATTTAAATCAGTCTCCTATATTATATATCTTAAATTTTAGCTCATGCTCAAGAAATTAGCTTCAAATATGATTTTCTAGTTAATTATTTCCAGTGAATTTCCAATGAAATCATCCATTTTATTTTCCTAGGATTTTCTTTATGCATTTTTTGGTCAGAAAAAAATAAAATCAGACAGACTTTGCAAGAAGTTGGATGTGAAAGAAGAAATGATATCATTTTTTTTAAGGTTTTTGCAAGGCAATTGGGGTTAAGTGGCTTGCCCAAGGCCACACAGCTAGGTAATTATTAAGTGTCTGAGGCTGGATTTGAACTCATGTACTCCTGACTCCATGGAGGGTGCTCTATCCAGTGTGCCACCTAGCCACCCCAAAATGATATCTTTTGAATGGGAATATATATATTTTAAGAATTACATGGTACATTAACAAAACAAGACTGTCTGCTAGTTTACAGAGATAGTATAAATTAATCCAAAAAGGCAGAAATATTTTTTGTACAGCATAAGGTGACAAAAATAATAGTTAATACTGGAAATATAAGGAAAAAACACCTAAATGAAAACTCAAAGATGAGAATAATGAATAATAATGTCAAAAACCAACTTGTAGAAAACATAGCAATTGTATAAGCAGAGAATGATTACAATAAGAAAACATATCAAAATTATATTGATGCAGCTAAAAAGAAAAGAAAAATCATTTCTGAAAATACGCTTTCTTGAAAATAAAAATACAGGGAAAAATTAACAAACTCCAAATAAGCACAACCCCCCCCCCCCCCCAAAAAAAATATCATGGAGATAAAATGGAAAAAAACATACTATAAAAATGATAGACAAAAACTTAAAACTCTGGTCCTTTGAAAAGAAAAGCAAAATCAATAAACTTTTAGCTAACTTGATAAAATAGAGAGAAATAAGGAGAGAAAATTTAGATAACTAAAATGTGGAAAAGGTGAATTTATAACACAGGAAATGTTTTAGGACTTGACCAAAAGTTTTATATTACCATAGCTTATATTATAAAGAAATGAATAGAGAGTGGACCATGGCTGGCCAGGTTGCCCCAGCACCCATCTTCCAGGAGGGAGAGGACTGCCGGCCCTCCTGGGCCGAGGCGCCCACCGGCTATGATGGGCCCGACACGTACCTGAAGATCCTGGGCAAGCCGGTGATGGAGCACTGGGAGACCCCCTACATGCACTCCCTGGCTGCTGCCACCTCCTCCTGAGGGGGAAGGGTCCTGGAGATTGGTTTTGGAATGACCATTGTAGCCAGCAACGTGCAGGAAGCCAACATCCAGGAGCATTGGATCTTTGAGTGCAATGATGGCATCTTCCAGTGACTTCAGGAGTGGGCCCAGCATCAGCCCCATAAGGTTGTCCCCTTGAAAGGCCTGTGGGAAGAGGTGGTGCCCAATCTGCCTGATGGACATTTTGATGGAATTCTATATGACACCTATCCCCTCTCTGAGGAGACCTGGCATACCCATCAATTCAACTTCATGAAGGCTCATGCTTTCTGCCTGCTGAAGCCTGGGGGTGTCCTCACTTATTGCAATCTCACGTCCTGGGGAGAACTGCTGAAGACCAAGTACATGGATATCAAAAAGATGTTTGAGGAGACCCAGATTGCAGCCCTGGTGGAGGCAGGTTTCAAGAAAGAGAATATCAGCACTACTGTGATGGACCTAGTGCCCCCTGAGGAATGCTGCTACTACTCCTTCCCCAAGATGATCACCCCAACAGTCATAAAACACTGAAGATGCCAGTTTTCTTTTCCTACTAGGCTGACCCTGGAATGGGGGCATCAGGGACTGTAGCCTGCTAGGTTTGCTCAGTAGATCCCAGACAACATATTAACAGTACTTGACAGGGGAACTTGACACAAGAAGAGAGGCAGAGAGTAAGCAGGGGATTGAGGGACTCTCTAGGCCTGTCTCCTGATTCAAGTCCCCAAGGGTAGTAAAGAGGCTTCTGTTTTAATCCAAGAAAAGCATATTAAGCTCTGCTAGACGTTAAGGTTTAGGATTTTTCAGTCTTTTGAATGTCTACCATTTTAGTCCTTAAAAGCCACTCAGGGCCTTAATTTGTTTCATTTGTAGAAGAGGTACATGTACCTGCTTGACAGGAAAGTTAATAATTAGGCTACCTATATGGAATGTTCTTCACCAAAAGTCTTTCCGAGGAATTGTTTTAAATAAATAGGCTTACCCTTTTATGTAGGGCATATCAAATGCTCAAAATGGTGCTGGAGAAATCCAGAGAAGTCTAGAGCTTGGCCGCCTAGCTTTGAGGGATTTATACCCCATTTTAGAAAGAGTATTGCTAATCCAGTAGTGAGTCTAGGGGTCAAATGCTCCTATTATGAGGTTTTCCCTCATTGGAGGGCTTTAAAGAGTCAACGTTTACTTGTTGGGGATGGGATTCTTGTTCAGATGATAGATGAATTAGATTAGGTGGCTTCTGAGGTCTCCATAGCACCCCTTGGGATCAGGGAAAATGTTTTTATCTTTCTTTGTAGCCTCAGGGTGTAGCACAGTGCCTAATACTTAGTGCTTAATACTTTCTTGTTTGGCTGGTTAACCCCTTTCCTTTGAGATGGGTGGAGCAAAGAGTAGCCCCATGTTATAGATGGTAGAGAGGCATTGGATCTACTAGAGAAGACCCAGGTTCTTGTCTCACTTCTGGTGCATACTGGTGTGACTCTGGGCAAGTCACAGAACCTCATTCCTCTAAGAATCTTCTTCAGATTAAGCTGCAGATCTGCACTGGTAGAGGAAATTTCTTCATTGGAGTGTCCCCTTTTATCGCTAAAGTCAGAAGTTCAGTCCTTTTCCCTTTATAAGTGAAAAAACTGAGAAGTGATTTGTTCTTAGACACTAAAGTCAGAGTTGGGATCTGGACTTGGGTCTTGAGTCCCAGAGGTTGAGGGACTCTAGGCTCCAGCAAGTTCCACCATCCCATTTGTTTTCTTTCAGTCTGTTTCCCTATGGAAAGCCTTAATTTTTACTAATACACTGTGAGGCCCCCCTCCATCTTTTATTCAGATTTTGCTGCTCTTCAGACCAGGTGCTCTACTGAGGTGGCAGAGGTCCTGTGGGGGAAGGGAAGGCCTTGTATTTTCTCAGTTGTAGCAGAAAACCTACTGCTAAAATAATAAAGCAATTCTGACCTCAAAAAAAAAAGAAATGAATAATTACCTAAGAATAAATAAATACCTAAATTTACAAAATAAGAAATAGAGCTACTAAACAGATCAGTTTCACAAGTGAAACTGATGAATTCTTAAAAGAAGAATTTTAAATAAAAAACCTTTAATTGTGCCATTTATAGGTACAAATGAGGTCTGATAAAATTTAAAGGGATAACATTATGTTGGTCACATAAAACACTTTCAATTTGTGATGGGGAGAAATTCTCTATTAAAATATTTATGAAATAAGTATCCTTTTGTGCAAATCTGTGTTATAAAATTGAAAAAATATTTCAAAAATCAATGATTTTATTAATGTAAAAATTATGTAAAATTCTAAGGGAGGAGATATATCCAAAAATAAATAAAAATGCATATAAGGAATTCATTGTGACAAAATTGAATTTGAAGCAGTGTTACATGATTTTTTCACACAAGGTAAACAATTATTATAATTTGCTATATTAAAAAATTCCTATTTAATTCATAATTATAAAAATAGATATACCTTTGACAAAATATAGTACTTATGCTTTAACTCTAACAAATAAAGACATATATGTAATTTTATTATGATATAATTATACAGAAAAACTAAAATTTGAACTTTGCATTTCAAAAACATTAAAAATTTGCCTAATGAACAAAGGGATAGAACAATGATGATACTTTTGTATTATTTGACATAATTCTTAAAGTTTTGGGTATTATAATAAAAACACATGATAATGACACAAGTTATGACTATTATATATGATTATTATATATAATATAATAAAATATTGATAATTCATATATATTATGCAATAAACAATGATATGTAAAACAACAAGAGAAATAAATTAAAGTTATTAATGATCACATATGGGGCAGAATATCTTTACACATTGCAGAATATAAAATCATTTACTTAGAAAAACACCAGAAAATTGGAGCAAGGGAGGCAAAGCACAGGTGGCGACAATATGCCAATTTGTGTAGCATTCAGGTAGGTCTGACTCACGGCCCTCAGGCCACATGTGGCACTCAAAGTCCATACTTCATTACATTATTACATTTTATTATACTTATTGTTAATATAGGTTACATTGTAGTCATAAATATTAAATTCTATATGTGGTTCTTGACAAGTTTTGTCAGGAAATATGGGTCTGAAGAAGTAAAAGGTAGACCCCAATGGTGTAAAGATCATTATGTGTTTGCAGGGGAACCAATATAAGTTATTTGCTATAATTGTTATTTAATATATTTATATCAAATATATATATATAAATGTATATCAGTATATTGATACTAATATAAGTAATTTGATATATTTAAGCTATTTAAATTCATTAACAAGTTATTTGAAACTTGAAAATTAGAATGATACCAGTTTGGAGGAGGGGGGAATGAATGTTATTTATAGGAATAGAGAGTCAGCCTGGTTCAATAGAAAAGGTACTGATTATAATCTAGATGACCTTGGTCAAATTCAGATTCTGATGTTTACTGCTTGTATGACTTCAGGCAAGTCTCAACCTCTTCGGGACTAAATTTCTTCATCTATAAAATGATGTGGGCTTGGACTAGATTTATTCAGGTCTCTCACAGTGATGATCCTGTGAACTTTAACAGGATGTTAAAATTGTAGACAAGAAACTTTGTAGACAAGCTTTGTACAAGAGAAAGTAAAAAAAAAATGTTTAAGGAAATGACCCACAATCGCAAAGATGTAGAATGACAGAGGCAGTAATGGAATGAGAACATTCTGACTCTCCTTAGTCCACCAAGTTTCCTATCTCAACACTCTCTAAATCACCTAATGTGGAACTTGGAACATATACAAAAATCAAAATAATTCTTTAACTCTTTGAGCACTGTGTATTTCTGGGCAACTTTCCATGTGACTCCAAGAATCTTTTCTAAGACACTTAATTAACATACAATAGCATAAAAAAGAAGAGAAAGAAAAAGAAGAGAAGAGGGGGAAGAGAAAGTGAAAGGGGGTAGGAAGAGGATTTTATGTTCTTGAGTTCAAAGATTATAGGAGATGGAAACTGTAGCCATGAAATTAAAGGATGTTTGGTCCTTTGAAGGAAAGCTTTGACAAATCTGAAAAACATACTAAAAAGCAGAGACATCACCTTGTCAGCAATGATCAGTATAGTCAAAATGATGTTTTTCTGCAGTAGTAAGTTTTAGTTATGAGTGTTAGAATATAGGGAAAGCTGCACAGAATTGATACTGGTTCTGGAGAAGTCTTTTGGGTCTCTTGAAAAGCAGAAGATCAAATCCAACACTTAAGGAAATTAATTCAGACTATTTACTGCAAGGCATAGTACTGAAAGCTGAAGCTTTAGTAATTTGATCACCTAATAAGAATACAGGATACATGGGAAAGTACATGACTACTATGGAAAGGGTATGACAGAGGATGAGATGGATACATACTGTAATGAAAGTAATGAACATGAGCTTGGACAGACTTCTGGAGCTAGTGGAGTATAGAAGGGCCTAGAATGTCATAGTCTATGGGGCCAAAAAGACTTAGACATGACTGAATGACTAAACAAAAGCAGAGATGAAATCCAAGGTGGTTTCCAAGTCTAAATGACCCTGAGTATTTCTAATTTTATAGTTAGAGGAACTGAAATTCAAATAGATTAAGTGGATTATTATCCAATTAGGAATTGGCAGAGCAGAATTCTACTCTTAATGGTCCCATCTCAATATTCTATCCACCACACAGTTCAGTATCAAAATTTCAGGGTCCTTTCTTGATTTTCATGAGTTTCTCAAGAGGCATATAATTAGAATCTTACATAAAGTCAACTGTGGACTCGTGTCTAAGAGCCAGTAACACCTGAGTTCAAAAATAGCTTTTGACACATTCTAGGTGAAGCACTTAACCTTTTGCTTCTCTGGGCAATTTTATATAATTTTTACTTGCAGAGAATGTATTGACATAAATTCAAAGAGAATTTTCTCATCAGGAAGATCCCTAGGCTAATGAAATCTCAGCTCCCCTCTCTAACCCTTTTCTTGCTTATGTTTTCAAAGAATAACAGTGGCACCTTAGCTTATTTTACCTTTAAACAAAAATTTACCTTTAAACAAATGGTCCCATTACACCTATGGATTGGTACAGGAAAACTATGTGACTAAGATTAATTACCAATACAAGTAGTTCTAGCTTTTGTTATGCTATTAATTAGTTTAATGAGGCATTCATTTAGATTGAAAATATGATACCAGTAAGGTTTTAATTTCAAAAATCGATATCTCATTAACAAGTTATTGCTGTACCTATGGAACTCCACAGATTAATCTCCTGATGTTGGAAATGCAGTGTTCTGCATAGAAACAAGAAGATTTACTCCTATGGGGTACTTTTATTTCAAAAAAGAACTGTGATTCTCCTTGGATGCTAGATCACTAAAGGGAACAGTTCTCTTTAGTGGAGTCTCAGGTTAAAAGGGGACTCCCTTGAGTCCATAGATCCAGTGGAAATACAAAATTCTGCAATTGCCTATTGCAGTTTTAGATGAAGACAAATGGGCACAGAAACTCAGAGTACACTTAGTTCTGTTTCCATCTGCCCAGGAAACAATTGGAGTTTGCATCCATTAATTAACCATTAATCCTTGGGATTGAGTTCAAGACTTTTTATCAATAAGAGGATACATCACATCTTTCTTTTAAAAAGGATTCAAAGCAATCAATCAACCAACCAATAAGAACTGATTAAGCAGTTGATATGTAGGAGACATTGTGCTAGCCACTGACAATACAAAGACAAAAGTGAAACAATACTTTCCTCAACAAGCTTGCAATCCAACAAGAGAAGACTTAGTTTGATACAATTTATTAAAAAAAAACAAACTTGGTGTTGTAAGAATTATACTCATAGCATATTAAGGCATTATCTGCCTCTGAAAGTTTAACATACAATAGGGGACTATGACAATTGAACACATAATTTTAGTGAAAATTAAGATGTCAAAAAGGCATCAAAGTGATACAAAAAAGACTATACATGGAGGTGTCTGAGGCAGTAAAGGATGTACTTAGTCATAGGGATAAGGAAGGAGAAGACATTCAAAGTTGAATAGAATTTCAACAGGCAGTAAAAAAAAATTCAAGGGTGTGATATTTCATGAAGAAAATAACTGAAGTTTTCCCAAATGCAGCATTAGTCTTTTAATTCTAAGCTGGCATTGATGCCAGTCTATTAATTTAAAAGATGAAGAAACTGAGTCCCAGAGAAGAAAGTTTGACCACTGACAAACTGGGTACTAGTAGTCAGGTTTTTTTTATGATGAGAACAATATTCTTTCAATTTTGATATGCTGTCACCACATAATTAAAAAAACAAAAATAAAACAAAAGATTTTTTTGTAAGGTCAGGAACTTAATTTAGAAATGTATTCATTGGAATACTACTTGGAACAGAACATTCCAATTCCTCTTTCTCCCCAAAAAAATGATTCCTCTTTCATGTAATATCTATCTTCACTTTAGCATTTGTAGATACTAATAATCACAAAATTCTCTTTTTCCCTTTTTTCATCATGTTAGCACTGGGTATATTGATTGCAAAAATTTTATTGACTTTTGTTATTTTTAAGCCAATCTAATTGAAAGGGATTTATTTAGTTCCCTCCTGTTATAGACAATGGTTGCCTCCATTTTTACCTGACTGCCTAGACCACCACCAATGCCCTGACTCCCCCCCACTTCAGGCTTTGAGTGAACCCCACTGAGCTTGACTGTGGGGTCTGTTCAAACCATTTTTAGCAAGTTGTGGCATCCCCCTGTGAGATAACAACAGGTTTTTTTTCAAATAATGCAGACTGTTCCGTATCTTCCAGGATACCCTTAAATTACTAAATCTCTAGCTCCTTAGCTTCTTTAAAGGAAAAAATTATTTTTGTTAGTTTACATGTAGAAGGGAAACAAAGTACAGAGAAAGTGATTGAGTCATAATTGAGTCATAGAAAGTCATACTATATTTCAGGCATGAGAAGAAGGGAAATCCAACTGTTGTTCCAGTTTCCTTTATTTCTTTTTTTGGAAGGGATTAATTGACTTTCCAAAGATCACACAGCTAGGTAATTATTGTGTCTGAAGCCAGATAAAGAACTCAGATCCTCCTGATTCTAGGGCCAGTGTTCTATCCATTATGTCACCTAGCTGTCCCTTTCAGGTTCCTTTCTATCACTCTAGCTATATCTATAAGATTAGTTAGGCACAGACTGACCCATAAATGGAATAACAACCACAACAACAACAAAATAAGAAAAGTTAGCATTTATATAGTACCTATTATATGCCAGGTTCTGTTTTAAAGCGAATTACATGTATCATCTCATTTGATCCTCAAAACAGCCCTAAAAGGTTAGTACTATTATTATCCCAATTTTATAGTTGACAAAATTGGGGCAAGCAAAGATTAAGAAATTGATCACATTCCTACAAATAGCAAATATCTGAGGATGATTTGAATTCAAGTCTTCCTGATTCTAAGTCTAGCATTCTATTTACTGTACTACTTAGCTGCCTAAAAGTAGGTTGGGACCAGAAATTATTTAGTAAGCATCTGCTATTATAGAGGGAATGTCATTGTGAAGCTAAAATGAAATAATGCAGATAAACCAATGTTAAAGAACTATGAAAATATCAATTGCTATTTTCCCTGTTGTTACTCAATTCATCATGAGCTATGGCAAAATAATTCTTATTTATGCAGTACTTCCTAGGTTATAATGTGTTTGCTTTAAAACCTTTGGAGGCACATAGTACAAGTATTAATGTCTCTATTTAGAGATGAGACTACTAAGACTAAAAAAGGAAAAAAAATAGTTTTCTCATGGTCACATAACTTGCACCAAGATTTTCTGTCCCCACTGTGCTTTATTTCATGCTAATGTAAAAGTGGTTGTAAATGTTTGAAAACAAGGCAAGTTGTATTTCATTGCACCTCTAGAGTTTTTTTGTACCCTTAAGGAGGTTAGGGTTGTCTATGCTCTCTGCCAGTGATTTCAGTTCTCACCAGTTGTGCTTTCTTAAGTGTATGGAATAGAAGAAAACATTTTTTCTCTAGGAGATAATTTGGTTGGAAGATTTATCCATCCGATTTGTAGAAAGTTAAGAACAGGATTCTTTCAGTGAATTCCATGAGATCAAGAGCCAGTGGGTTTCTCCATTGGGTTGCATCTTTGCCAATGTTTAGTATGATGCTAAGAATATAGCAGACTTTAAAATGTGTGATGAATGAATGAATCAATATTGCTCAAGTTTAGTGGACACATAGTTTCTAGAATGGGAAAGGTACCACCAAAATCATTCATTCCAGCCTCCTTATTCCCCTTAAGGAATGAAAGCTCCTTTTTTTGACATTTTATTTGCACTAACTAGTATAGTGCCTGGCACATGATATTCACTTAATGAATGCTCATTGAGGTTTTGGTTAATACAAAAATGAAGAAACTGAAGTGAATTAACTTTTCCAAGACAAAACACATAGTAAACATCAGTTTAATTTTATTCCCCAAATCCCATGTTCTCTCTGTTCTCTAACTTTCCAACAAACTAAACTTTAGAAAAACTGATGTTTTGCGTGCTACTGACTCCTATCTAGAACATTTTCTCCTGCCTCTCTATTATAAAGTTAAAAGGCATGGAGCTCAACTCTCATATCTAAGTGGCATGTTAAATTGCAAGTGTTCCAACCCTCCATAAATAATTGTTTAGGACAGAAAATGTAGTCCTGTAATATTGATTCAGGAGCTTGGGCTTTTAAAGTACGATATAAAAAACCAAAAGGGAATCAAAGCCAATTGCTTTTAGAAGGAGAAATTGTGACTTGCCTTGTCATTATGGAGCATTTCAAAAGGATTGAAAAGGCATTTTCCAGGCAATGGTAGAGTATTCAGTTCAAAAATAATTTACTACCAAAAAAGCAAATTTCTCTAAATGAACATCTAATTTGCAGGGGAAAATGGACCCCTAGTGAAACTGTTGTCCTGCCTTCCTGAAACCAGACTGATGCTACATACATTTTCACAATGTTGCTCAGTCCATAAAAGCTGGTACTTGGGGTACAGTTTCCTTGCTGCTCTGAATGACTTTTCCAAGTAGGCAATAAACACAGAAATTGCACTTACTGGGTGGGGAGATTTCAAATGCATTTTCAGAAAGTCCATACAATTTTGCCCAAAGTCAAGGTACTGAGGGAGAAGTCCATGAAAAACACAATCAGAAGGTTACAGTGGTGATACCAATCCCCTTTTCCTATTAGGTATTTGTTTTGCTACAGAAGAGAATAGTTTTGCCAGGAGTGCCTATTGGGTTTGACTTCAAGCATAAATATATATATATATATGTATATATGCATATATATATATATACATATATACATATATATATAACATGCACACGTAAATGTACATATGCATGTATATATACTTACTTTTTTACTTTTTTAATGAGAAAGGTTTCTGTTTCTTGGTGGGGAAGGGTGCAGAGTAGATAATAATAGAAATCTTTCATAGAGATTTAATGAGTAGAAGAGGGAAGTTTGTACCTAGAAAATTAGAGTGATTAGAGTTTACAAATTCTAATATGATCAGTAATTGAGGTGTATATGAATTGACTCAAATGTATTCTGGCTTTTATGGCTTTTATCCTTTGTACACAGGAGATTATGTCCTTTTGAATTTAGAAAAGAAAACTACATGTTTAACCACATGTTAAAAAATAGAATTCATTTTCCTTTGAAATTTATGACATAAAATATAAACCATGTGTATATTATATTATACATATGCCTGGCAGTATTCTAATCAGCTTTGGCATAGACTTAGTTGAGAGGAAGTATCTGGACATCAGTAACAAGGCGAGATAAGATGAATGTAACACATTATATCCAAATTCAGAAAATTCAGAAAATTCAGAGAAATGAATGATAGATTTTGATCTGGAAATGGTCTTTTTTGAGTTTTATATCTTGTAAATAGGCCCTGAAAGTGTTACACAATGATTTTAGGCATTTGTGTTAAGAGAAAACCCTAAAGTTGTTAAGAGACCAATTTTACTGACTCATGCTACAAAGAGATGCAACTAATAAGGATGTGAGTTATGTCTATTTTCTTTAAAGAAAAGAACTGCCAACATGCACTACTTACCTGGAGAAACACCAGCAGTATATTAGAACTGGAGCTTATTGAGAGTCTAATTACTAGAAAGATATAAGCATAAAAAAGCAACATATTTGTCAGAGAACATTTTTACCAAGTAATATAGGCATATTAAATAAAGAATGATGTCTCTCCTATACCTAAAATGTGAGATAAATTATTCTCTCTATATTCATTATTTGCTAGTGTATTCTCATTGAAAAAATGACTTTTAAAGCAAATTATTAAAGTTGACTTCAGTAGGAATCATAGAGCCTGGGACTATATTGTTCTATCCTCTGGAGATGTAAAACTTTAATATTTTCATCATATATTGCCAAATATGTTCATAACTCTGAGTTGTTCAGTCATTTCATTTGTTCTTTTTTGATTCTTCTTTTAGGGTTTTCTTTGGTAAAGATTCTAGAGTGGTTAGTCATTTCTTTCTCCAGTTTATTTTGCAAATGGGAAAACTGAGGAAAACAGGGTTAGAAGATTTGGCCAGGATCACATAGATAATAAATTTCTGAGGTTGGATTTAGACCCAGGTCTTTCTGATTTCAGCATCAACTCTTTAAAACATTGTGCCCTAGGACCTCCGGCCAAGATGGCTGAGAGAAGACAGGCACAATTCCAAAGTCTCCTGATCTTCCCTCATAAACAATATGAATCAAACCTCTTAAGAGAAATCCCATTGACAAAACCCAGAAAGAAAAGCCAGGAGAAGAACATCCACCTCAGGATGTGTCATCTGAAATCCTAGGTGATTCCAGACAGAGAGGACAAACTCTGCCAGCAGCATGGGACCTATGAGTGCTTGGAAGCCTCAGATTAGTCTGATTAGCAGCTGGGCTGGAGCCCAGGAGCCTGAGGGTCTGAGAACTGGACTGGCTTGATCAGTGGTGGGGCTCACATTGGTCAACCATGAGGGCTTAGGTCAACTAGGGAGTAGAGGCATTGGTGGTGGTACTGACCATCTGAAGCTCACCTGCAGTGCTGGAGGGAGAGTTCCTGTGCAGGTGAGTTGCAGAGACATTGAGAAGATCCCTGAGAAGATCCCTTTCTCTTCAGGAGGAATTCAGAGTCCACACCTCCATTTCAGCAAGCCTTTTCCCAGAACAAACACAATAACTGACTCTTTCTGCCCCAAGCACAGGTATGTGAGCAGTAGAACCACCTCAGCTGACAATAGGGAAAATGATTACCTCACCCCAGGGTATAGCCCACCATTGATCAAAGACAAAAGTATTTAACAGCTTCAACCTTTCCCTCTAGTCCAAGGGAGAGGGCCTCAATTAATGTCACAGACACTCTAGAGAAAGCAACCAGCACCCCCTACTGGCCAGAGGAAGCTATTAAACTCAGTGAGTCAAGTCTCTAGGGATCCCAACACCAAACCTCTGTGAACCAGTCCCTCCCCAACACAAGGTCTTAGGAAAATGAAGAAAGGCCAACATAAGGAGGCTCCATAGAAAAATTCATGGAAGGAAAGAGACTATAACTCTAGAGACCTAGAACCTTTGAGGAGAATATGATCTGGTCTCCAGCACAGAAAGACCTTCTTGAAGAAATAATGAAGGATTTTAAAAATCAATTGGAAAATTTGGGAATAAAAATCCAAGAGATTAACACCTTGCACCAAGAAAGCAAATCATTGGAAAATACAACTGGACAAATACAAAAAGAAAGTAATTCTCTCAAAACCTCAATTGGCCAACTGGAAAACTCTTTCAAAAATAGAATTGATCAATTAGAAAAGGATTTGTGGAAGGTAAATTAAGAAAATTATTTTCTAAATAAAACAATGGAGCCTGTGGAAACTAATGACTTCATGAGACAGCAAGAGCCTGTTAAACAAAGCCAAAAATGGAAAAAATATAAGAAAATGAAAAATACCTCATCAGCAAAACCACTAACCTCAAGAATACATCAAACATTCACAACCTGAGAACTATTGGTCTTCCCTCAAATATTGAAGAGGGAAAAAAAGCCTGGACTTACAGGATTTAGTGATGGAAAATTGCCCTGATATCATGGAACCAGAGGGCAAAATAGTTATTGAAATAATACATCGATACCCTCCACAAAGAGATCTTAAAATGTAAACACCAAGGAATGTTGTGCCCCAAATCCAGAACTATTAGATAAAAGAGAAAATCCTGCAAGCAGTCAGAAACAATTTAATTACCAAGGAGCTATAGTAACTATTACGCAGGACCTGGCTGCATCAACATGAAATGATTTAAGGGCCTGGAATGAGATATTCTGAAGAGCAAGGGAGCTTGGAATGTATGCAAGAAAAAGCTGAGCCTTCTCTTTCAGGGAAAAAGATGGACATTTAATGAAATAGGAGACTTCCAACAATTCCTGATGAAAAAACAGAGTCAAATATAAAATTCAGACCTCAAACAGGAGGCTGAAGAGACACATATGAAGGTTAAAAAAATTAGGAAAAGAAAAAAAAAACCTGTTATCCAATAGGATGAAACTGGCTATATTCAAGCATAGGAAAAAAGATTCTCATAACTCTTGAGAATTTTACCTCTATCAGAGAGAATATACTTAGCCAGAAGTGATAGACATTCATGACATATCCATGAGACTGCTATCCAATGGGATGAAACTAGCTACAACCCTACTTGGGAGAAAGACTTTAATAACTCTCAAGAATTATAACTCTATCAGAGAGAATATCCTTAGCCACAAGAGATGGATACTCAGGAGTTTCTGTGACTCAGATAGAATACTTTAAAAGCACTTCCTCCTTAAAAAGGGGGACAAGAAGGAGACAGGAGGAGGGAGGGTATTGAATGGGGGTAAATCTCATTACATTAAGAGGTATGAAAGACCTATTCTAATAGAGTGGAAGAAGGGAGGAGATGAGAAACATCTGAATATTCCTCTCATCAGACTTGGCTTAAGGTTAACTTGCACACACATTCAGTTAACTTAAAAAAAATCTTACCTTTCAATTATTAAAAGGAGAAAAGGGGAGGGGGACAGAAACAGGGAGGGGGAGAACAAGGGGAATTAACAGAAGAAAGGGTAGGGAAATGGGAAAAAGGGAAAGGGGAAAGAAAGGGGGTGGATATAGGAGGGTAAACACACTGAAGTGGGTTATATTCAGAAACAAAATACTGGGGAATAGCGATAAAGGGAAAAGGAAAAAATACAAATAGAGGGAAAATAGCAAGGAGGGCATAAAGATTTAGTAATTTAGTAATTACATTCAAAGGAATGTGAATGGAATGAATTCTTCCTTAATACATAAGTGAATAGCAGACTGGAATAAAAACCAGAATCCTACAATTAGCTACTTACAAGAAACTCATTTGAAGCAGCAAGATACATATAGAGTCAAGTTAAAACATTGGAAGAAAATATATTTTGCTTCAGCTGAAGTGAGGAAAGTAGGAGTAGCAATCCTCATATTGGACAAAGCAACTGTAAAAACAGATAGCATTAAAAGAGATAAGGAAGGAAACTATATCTTCCTAAAACTTATGATAGATAGTGAATTGATTTCAATACTGATTATATATGCACCCATTGGGATAGCATCCAAATTCTTAGCGGAGAGGCTGAAAGAGCTATAGGAAGACATAGACAGCAAAACTCTACTAGTGGGAGACCTCAACCTCCTGCTCTCAGGTTTAGACAAATTGAATCATAAAAAAAACAAGAAAGCGGTTAAGGAGGTAAATAGAGTGTTAGAAAACCTAGATATGATAAACTTATGGAGGAAATTAAATGAGAATAGAAAGTAATATCACTTTTTTCTGTAGTATATCGCATTACACAAAAATTGACCATGTACTAGGGCATAAAAACCTAATAATAAATTATAGAAAGGCAGAAATAGTGAATACATCTTTTTCAAATCATAATTCAATAAAAATCACATGCAGTTTTGGGCCAGGGAGATATAGATCCAGAACTAATTGGAAACCAAATAACTCCATTTTAAAGAATGAGTGGATCAAACAATACATTTTAGAAAGATTTAATTATTTCATACTAGATAATGACAATAATGAAACAGTATACCAAAACTTTTGGGATTCACTCAAAGTGGCTGTCAGGGAATATATTATATCTTTAAATGCTTACATGAATAAATTAGAGAAAGAGAAAATCAATGAACCAAATATGTAACTAAAAATATTGGACAAAGACCAAATTAAAACCCCCAATTGAATAACAAATTAGAAATTCTAAAAATTAAAAGAGATATTAATAAAATCAAAAGCAAGAAAATTATTGAATTAATAAAAAACCCAAGAGTTGAGTTTATGAAAAAAACAATAAAATTGATAAAACTCTAGTCAATTTAATTAAAAAAAGAAAGAAGAAAACCAAATTGCTTGTATTATAAATGAAAAAGGTGAACTCACCATCAATGAGGAGGAAATTAAAGTAATAATTTGGGAATTTTTTTGCCCAACTCTATGCCAATAAATTTGACAATGTAAGTGAAATGGACTAATATTTACCAAAAATATAAGTTGCCCAGGTTAAATGCAGAGGAGATTAAATAACTAAACAACCCTATCTTAGAAAAAGAAATTCAACAAGCCATCTTAGAACTCCCTAAGAAAAAATCTTCAGGGCCTGATGGATTCACAAGTGAATTCTACCAAACATTTAAGGAACAATTAGTTCCAATTCTATATAAACTCTTTGGAAAAGTAGGTGAAGAAGAAATTCTGCCTAACTCTTTCTATGACACCAATATCATGCTGATACCTTTGCCAGGAAGAGTCAAAACAGAGAAAGAAAATTATAGACCTAACTCCCTGTTGAATATAGATGCAAAAAATTTTAAATAAAATCTTAGCAAAACGATTATAACAAGTTATCACTAGGATAATACATTTTCACCAAGTAGGATTTATCCCAGGAATGAAGGATTGGTTCAATATTAGGAAAACTATGAGTATAATTAATTATATCAACAAGAGAACATTATTATTGTCATTATCTAGGATGAAACAAACTAGATGCTTTTGATTACACTAAATTAAAAAGCTTTTGCACAGACAAAACCATTGTAACCAAGGTCAGTAGAAATGTAGTAAACTGGGAAACAATCTTTGTAACTAGAATCTCTGACAAAGGACTCATTTCTAAAATATATAGATAACTGAGTCAAATTGTTTTAAAAAAAGTCTTTCCTTAATAGACAAATGGTCAGAGGATATGCAAAAGCAATTTACATATAAAGAGATTAAAGTGATCCATAGTCATTTGAAAAATTGCTCTAAATCATTGCTTGTTAGAGAAAAGTTTCTGGGAATACCAGAGGCTTTAGTCTACACATCCTGACATCTGGAAAAGTGCCTAGACTACCTTTTGACTGTTTCTTTACAATTTCAAATGAATGGAGAGGATAAAAATATTGTGTTGAGAGATCAACTAAAGGAAGTTGGCCAACTGACCCTTACTTCAGTTTCTTATTCTTGTCAGACAGTTAAGACAATACAGAGCAGCAGAAAGAATTTTCTATTTCATACTATGTATTTGAGAGATGCTGATGTTTTTCCTTCACTCTTACTTTGTTTAATTTTTTTTTTGCAAGGCAATGGAGTTAAGTGATTTTCCCAAGGTCACAGAGCTAGATAATCATTAAGTGTCTGAGACCAGAATTGAACTCAGGTCCTCCTCACTCCAGGGCTGGTGCTCTGTCCAATGTGCCACCTAGCTGCCCCCTTCCTTCATTCTTGAAGAATATCATGGCATCAGGAAGTTGATGGTCATGACAGGCATAAGAATTGCATTTGAGTGAGGGGTGCTGTGCTAAGTCACCAACCTCACTTTCTCCTCCAGAGCCATTTGTATCCAGTGGCCTAAGATGACTGGAGTTGGATTGTGAAGCAATCAGATTTAAGTGACTTTCCCAATGTCACACACCTAGTATGTATCAAGATTCTGAGATTGGATTCGAACTCCCATTCTCCTAACTTCCATTGCATCATTTAACTTCCCCTTTGAGAGATTCTACAACCTGCCTGGCTACCCCACCCCACTTTAACACCTTGAATAAAATAGAATGGCAGAAGGTGTGGCCTATTGCCTGGTGGAGAGCTGGACTTTCTAAAGGGCAGTAAGATAGGACTGATAGACTTTTAGTTACATCAAAAAGAAGATACTTGTCACTAGTCAGAAAGAGAACTTGGAGCTAGATAATGGATCTACAAGCACCAATTCAGATGAGGAAGACTTTCTGTGTAGTATTATTATCATTACCATTATTACTATTCTTAGTGCCATGAAGTGAAGTAATTTTGCCTTTAATTAAAAAGAACATTCAAATACATAAGTATGTCATTAGTTATCTGCTCTTCAGTAGTTTGGGGACTTGTCAGGTTCAAAAGACTAACCATTCAGCCTGAGAATGCTGATATCTGCCCTGGGAAATCCATCAGCCTTCCATGACAAGTAGGTCCGAGGATGATGGCTATTAGTCCATATAATTAGCTTCTAAAGGAAGTTGTAGAAAGATTATGAAGTCACCCTCTATGTGGGCAGTGACTCACATCATGCTGCAGTTGAAATACAATGGTCAGACCTATTTCTGAGATAGTGTTAATAAAATATATTATGTAATGTATCACTGAATAATCATTGTGTATGTTGTTTATGAAACCCCTTCAACTAAATTCTATTACAGTGGATGTAGTAATTTTGTTTTTGTTTTTGTTGTTTATATTTACTTGCCCTTGTAGTAATAGTATGCATGTAATTTTGCTTTGTACGTGTGGGCTAATGCTTTATATATTGATTATTGGAATGATATTGTAAGGTGACATTGCATGGTACTGTTAACTTCAGGCAATAGTGATGTGTAAGCCAGGAAAACTGAGATGGAGAAAAATAGACTTGGATGTTGGGATGATTATAGCAGATTCTTGAAATAATATGCTTATGATATTTACAGTATACATTTGGAGATAGTTATGCTGCTCATTCAGTTTTGCAGGGATCTGAAAATCTTTCACTGAGAGAATGAATGTAACACTGTTACAATTTATTTTAAATGAAATCAGTACATATTTATCTGTCTCCTCTTTTCCTCTGCCTCTCTCCCCAATTTTCTCTTAGGAATCAAAGCTCTACAGTAGGTTGTACAAAATTCTTAGAGCAATCAGAGCAGATATTCTCAGGGTTAGGGACAAGATAAATCATGAGAATGAAGGATTAATTAAACAGAAAATATAGTGCTTGCACTCTGTCTCTCTCTCCTTCTCTTTTGTATATTATTTCAAATTTTTAACTCTTCTGTGCATAGAACTTACAGTGTGTAGTGCTCCAGTGTTCATTTTTTCAATTAGACTGATTCCTAGAAAGAATGGCTATAACTTTGAAGATGATTTGAGCAACCTGGGATGGAGATTCCTCTGGGATCAGCTTATGGATGTTGAGCGGTATGCTTATATACAGACTTCCCGCCAAATTGGGCATCAATCAGTAGCAGAGGAGGAGAGAAAAGATGACACAGAAATCAGGAGCTAGGACTCATTCACTGTTAACCACTGAAAAGAATAGAGCCAGCTAAATTACTATGAGATAGTTTTGCTCTTTCCCCCTTGTGATTTTAAAACTAGGATGCTGATATTGCTTTTTCCAAAGGCCTTTGTGTAAATTTCTAAAAGCAGCGTATACATATTTTAGCAGGAGTTGTTGCTAGCTATTTATGAATAAAAAGCCTGAAGTGTTACATTCTTTTCAATATAGAAACAATTATATTTAATCTATAAGTGAATTGGGTGGTTATTTTGATCATGCTTAGAAAGGAAGAAAAAAGAGTAATATTCAGTTGGATATATGTAAAAATGAGCTCAAAATGTTTAGTTTTATTTGAATATTCACATTCACAGATGAGAAGTGATAGAGAGAACTTGTGTTGATTCTTTCACTTGCACAAAAAGGGAAACATTGCTAGATCAAGCTAGTTTATGGTTTAGATATTTAAGGTTCTTGAAGGTAGAGATTCTTTCATTTTAATCATTGATTCCTCATGAACTGGCACAACAGGTTGCACATAGTAGATGTTTAATAAATACATTCTGATTAACTGATTGATATAGCAATGCAATTTACTCATCCAACTAAATGGAATAAGACTACTTCTCACTTGCTTATTCTTACATATTACTCTATGGTACCTAATTCAGTTCATTGCTTAGAAGTGTGTCTAGCAAAGTATTTATTACATAGAGTTGATAGAAGCATATTTACCTGGTATATTACTTAGAATTTTCTTGTTCATGATCAAAGATTATCATTTTTAATTACTCACAAATCATATTTTTGTATTTTTATATTATATCATATTATAATATGATATATATTTAAATTATATATTTATAATGTAATCTATAATATTTCTATAAGTCAAGTTCACTGGTTACATGGGAGGGTAGTGACGTAAGAGAATCTGCAACTGGTGAATGAATAACTTAATCTAAAGAGTAGTTATTAATGAGTCACTGTTAACTCAGATATATATCTCTAGAAAAATGTCTCAATGAATTATCCTTGATCTTATTCTGGTCTATAATTCATAAGACTCTAGCCTTTTTATTCTGTGTAAAATTAGGACATTATTTCTCCAAACCAAAGAAAAATTTATCATTTTTTCAATGTATTTCAAACATTCTCAACAAAACATTAGCAATAACATTTGTAAATTATTTCCATACAAAGGCATATATTTCTTCTGACCCTTGTGACTTGAATTTTTTGATACCAGTCAGATATGGTCTAGTTATCTCTTTGATTTAAGGTTGAATTTCTTGCTAGTCTTTTGTGTCTATACTTCACAATCCAAACATGACTCTCTTCTGAGACAGAAACAAAATGAGTTGAGTGGTTCATCCTTCTTTCCCACAGCCATTCTCATTATCCTATATTCCCTAAATATTGGTATTCTCTCTTTTCTGATCCTTGTCTTGCCCCCAATATAGGTTTACATGTTATGTGGTCCTAAATGTTTATCATCAGTTTTAGTTTATACAAGCTATTAGAGAGTTAGCTAACATCTTCTTGGATACATATTTGCAAGTTACACATAAACACATTCATATGGGAATATGTATATATATATATATATGCATACTCATTTTTTTGCATTTACATTTACATTAACCTTGTCATATCAAAGGATAATAGATTATAAGAACAGAGCGTCATTTATATAGGGATAGAAGCAAACTTGGAAGATTACATGATCTGTAAGATTTTTTACAGCACTAAATTTATTATATAATCCACTATTTTCAGAAGAAAAGTAATTAATACATCTTATAAGTGGCAGAGGTTGAAATTGAGCCCAGTTCCTCCAACTCCAGTTTCTGCTACTATGACCTCATACTTATTTACAAGAGAGAAGGAAGCTGTTTTTCAATAAAACAACAGGAAACATAGAAAAATATTTAATGAATTAGGAGTAATGATGATTATGATGCTGATATTTGTCCTTAGTTCTCAAAGAAGACCATAGCATCAAAGAAGTGATAAATTGAATTTGAATAAGGGGGTGCTGTGCTATGTCACCAGCCTCATCTTATCCTCCAAAGCTATCTGAGTCCAGTGGCCATATATGAATCAGGCCCTGCATGAAGTGACTTGCCCAAGGTCATACAGCTAGTAAGTGTCAAGTGTCTGAGTTCAGATTTGAACTCCTATCCTCCTGATTACAAGGCTTGTGTTCTATCCACTGTCACACCTAGCTGCCCTCAAGTCATATAATGTATCATCGTTGAATGAGAATCATAGATATAGAATTGTAAAGGATCTCAGGGCTAATCTAGTGCAACAACTCATTTTGTAGCTATGAAAATTGAGAACTAGAAAGAAAAAGTTATTTGTCTAAGACCCAGTACCATTTGAATTCTTTGAGTCCAAAACTATCTTTTTGAACAGTAACATAATTTTTTGATCGTTTAATTCTTTTTTCTTGGCTATTCTGATATTAAATGTTCTCTTGCTAAATAGTTTTTTCCCCCCGTGGCTTGATGATGATGGTGGTACTTTGTGAATTTGAGAAGTCAGATATTTTTGAAGGTTTAGAAAACCAACTGAGTTAAAACATTGCTGGGCTCCGTCAGTCTCATTTACAAATCAGCCTTAAAAGGCCCATTACTTAAACAAGTTGCCATTGTTAATGCTGTTATGTCCTTTCCAGAGATGCTGCTGTTCCTAATTTGAAACAAATGTTTCCTCTAGGGCTAATTAAGCTGATGAATGACACTTTAAAGGAACACATACTTTAAATGCTAGACAAGGGACCCTGACTATGATAACTCTGAATTTGTAGAAAGGAAAGTAATGAGGATTCACTGCAAAATGATGCTAATTGGGGATGAGAGGAAAAATTTGCTAATTTCATTTGTAATTCATATGGTGTCAAGACAAACACATAAATATATATGTATATTTATATATTTAAGTGTGTATAAATATATGTGTGTGTGTATATACATCTATATATATATATATATATATATATATATATATGAATTATTCATCCATCTATATGTGTATGTGAATGTATATAGTGTATGTGTTTTAATCCAATCAGCAATATAATTGGTAACTCCTGGTAAGGAATTTCTTTTGTCAACAGCAGATCAATACCTTCTCTTTAACTTTTAGCCTTTTTTTGGAAAGATTTTATTTATTTTGAGTTTTACAATTTTCCCCCTCAAACTCGCCTCCCTCCTCCCACCTCCCAATAGATGGTAGTCTGCTAGTCTTTACATTGTTTCCTTGGTATGCGGTGATCTTAGTTGAATGTGGTAAGAGAGAAATCATATCCTTAAGGAAGAAACGTAAAGTATGAGATATAGCAGAATTACATAATAAGATAATATATATATTTTAAATTAAAGGTAATAGTTTTTTGTCTTTGTTCAAACTCCACAATTCTTTTTCAGGTTACTGATGGCATTCTCCTTCGCAGATACCCCCAAATTGTGCTTGATTGTTGCCCTGTTGGTATGAGCAAGTTCATTAATCTTGATCATCACTCCCATGTTGCTGTTAGGGTGTACAATGTTCTGGTTCTGCTCATCTTGCTCAGCATCAGTTCATGCAAATCCTTCCAGGTTTTCCTGCATTCCCATCTCTTCTGATTTCTAATAGAACAATAGTGTTCCACCACATACATATAATTGATGGACATCCCCTCACTTTGCAATTCTTTGCCACCACAAACAGAACTTCTATGAATATTTTTGTACAGGTGATGTTTTTACCATTTTTTATAATCTATTCAAGGTATAGCCCCAGTAATGGTATTGCTGGATCAAAGGGTAGGCACATTTTTGTCTATCTTTTAGTCTTAAATAATTTACAGTGGGTACTAAAAGGTAACACTAATTTTCAGGGTTGCAAAATTACTATGAGTCCAAGAGAGAAATTTAACCCAGGTTTTGACTCTGAAACCAACTCTCTATGAACTATGCCATGTTAACATAAATGAATCATATTGCAAGGTGTATTATAAAATACACATTGGTTTTAGTACTTGTAATAACTTTATTATTGAGGGATAATTAAGCAAAGAAAGTAGAGTGATACATTTAGAATTAGAAAGAGCTGGGCTCAGTTATTTCTTCTGATACTGTGTGGTTACTAACAAGTCACTTGATATCCTTGAGTTTTAGTTTGCACTGCGATAAAATGGAGTTAATAATACCTGCATTCACAATAATAATAGTTAGTTTTTTTATACATTTGTAAATTTTCCAATAACCAGCAATGATAGTTTTTAGCTTTCATTTTTGTAAGATTTTTGAGTTCCATATTTATCCCCTTCCTTTCTTCTTTCCTCAGACAACATATAATATTATATAAACTATAAATGAATGATCATATATAGTGTATTTCCATATTAGTTATATTGTAAAAAGTAGAATCAGAACAAAAGGGGAAAATGAGAGAAAAAATCATAAAGTGATTTTTTTTGTGTTTTTTTTTTTAGGGTTTTTTTGCTAGGCAATGGGGTTAAGTGGCTTGCCCAAGGCCACACAGCTAGGTAATTATTAAATGTCTGAGACCAGATTTGAACCCAGGTACTCCTGACTCCAGGGCCAGTGCTTCATCCACTGCAACATTTAGCCAGCCCAAGTAATTTAAAACAAATGAAAAATAGTATGCTTTGGTCTGCATTCAGACTCCATAGTTCTTTCTCTGGATATGAATGCCATTTTCCATCATAAGTGCTTTAGAATTGCTTTTGATGATTTCACTGTTGAGGAGAGCTAAGTCTATTATAGTTGATCATCACACAATGTTGCTGTTAATGAATTCAAATGTTCTCCTGATTCTACTCATTTAATTCATCATCAATTCATGTAAGTCTTTTCAGATTTTTTCTGAAGTTGGGCTGCTCATGATTTCTTATAGAACAATAATAGTACTCCACATTCATATATCACAAATTGTTTAGCCATCTCCAAATTGATGGGCATCCCCTTGATTTCCAATTCCTTGGCACTACAGAAAGAGCTACAATATATATTTTTGTACATGTGGGTCTTTCCCCCTCATTATGATCTCTTTGGGATACAGACCCAATAGTGGTATTGTCATATCAAAAGGTATGTATGCACAGTTTTATTGTCCTTTGGGCATAGTTCCAAATTTCTTTACAGAAATGTTGAATTCACCAATAAGCTAGCATTTTTTTTTATTTTTTTGAGGATAAAATGAGATGATATTTGTAAAGTGTTTTGAAAACCCTAAAGGTCTGTTACCAATGTTAATTATTATTATTATTAACTCTAATTACCTCTTTATAGAATTTGCTTCTAGGAACAAAAGTAATTCAAAAATGAAATTCCAAGACACAGAGTAGTTAATTTTACCTATTCAATACATTAGCAACAAATTCTGCAAACCATCAGAATAAACTCCTTCAAATATAAAGCAAAAAGACATTCAAAAACCATGAAATTAATCTTTACCCACTTGAAAATAGGAGGAAGGGATGGAAGAATATGTTTTGAAGAGCAATGAAGTATCAGGGTGAACTAACTAATCTAAGATTGACTACAAAGGTCAAAATCTCTATAGTCAATAAAGATTTGAAACATTTTTAGAGATAATATATTGAAGTTCAAGAGGTTCCCAAGGCATACGGATTAAATCCCAAGAGATAGTTTTGAACTAAATAAATTAATATGAAAATAATCTGTATAGAGATGAAAACTAAATCCAAGGGTAATGAGATCATCAAATAAAAATATCTGGAGGGAAAAGAGATGCCATCTAAGGGCAAAACTTGGGTAGGACACTGATGGTTAGTAAGCGTGATCAGATTAAGATTTAGTTAAGATGGAAGAAATAGTCAACTTTAGTGAACTTCAGTTTCAATATGAGTCAACAATATATTAAGGTAGGCAAAAAAGCTAAGGTGGCTCTTGGTTTCCATTTAGAGAGGTGCAGTTTCTGCACCACAATTTAGTTCAAATTTTGATAAATTGAAGAACATCTAGAACAGGTCAATATGAATAGTAATGGGTCTCTGGCTTGTGTCATGAAAGAATCAGGAGAGGGACTTAAGAGATATTTAGTCCCTGGAGATCTCCCTTAGAGATATTTAATCCGAAGGAAAAAATACTCAAGAATATGATAACTAATGATTATTTTCTTTAAGTTCTTTAAAAAGTTATCATGAGGAAAAAGGGTTAAGCTTACTTTTTGGCATCAAGAGATGTATACTAGAAGTAATGACTGGAAGTTGAAAAGAGGCAAATTAAAGTATTAAGTAAAAAATCTTTCTAAAGATTACATGCTAAAAAATGGAACAGAATTATTATTTCCTTCTCCTTCCCTCCCCTCACTCCCCTCTTTTGGTCTTCAAACAAAGGCTTGTAACCATATATTGGATGTGTTGAAGACATTATGTTTCAGTTTTTGGCTGAACTAGTTGCCCCCTAAGGTTTTTTCCTGATCTAAAATTCTCAGATTTCTCAATTTCCCAATTCTAATGAGCTAGTTCTCAGGAGGAAGCTTCCCATGGGAAGAGGATGGAATTGCTTAATTATGCTTTTTATGGGCAACATGAAAAATGCCCAGTCCTAGTTTCCTTTCACTAGATCTAAAGCTCACAAATAGTTTGCTGTCTTGCCTTCTTCTCTTTAGCCTGTAGACAGCATCACAGAGAATTCACAGCTGGAATCCTTTTGGTTCATGGGACTCTAGAGGATTACTCATGGTCCATTACACCCTTAAATCACATACAGTTGAATTTGAATATAAAGTCTACTGACAGCTTGGTCCTCCCCCCACTCCTCTCCCCCCCTCACCCCATGGGATTCTATCAAGGATAAAGGAGTGGCATACTACATTTTTTCTCTCCTTAATGAAAATACTGCCTATTATTAGTTCAAGGTAACAGCAAGTGAGTGATGGTATTTCAAATATACACCAATTTGCATAATGCTTAGCATATCCCTTTTTCTGATTTGTTAGACTTTGCCTTTTATTTTCTGCTGTTTTTGGAGACTCCGTCCCTGGGTGACACCTTCTGCATGTTAAAGAAATTTAGAAACTCTGAGAAGACAAGTAAAAGGCAAGCAAATGTGGCCATTCAATGGTAAATTCCTAATGTAGAAAATTTTAAGTCAGTTGGATTTGAACAACCAGATTTTCTCGACTTAACAGGACATTGTTTGATTATGTATTTATAGAGAAGCTGGATCTCATCTCATCTGTGAATTATTTTTTGCACTAGAAAATCTCTGTGAGGCTTTAAAGGCTTTTTAAAAATAATTCTTGGCTTGGATACCTGCTGCTATAATGCTAAAGTACAGAATGACTATTCCTATTGCTTCTGAAATCAACCTTTTCCATTCTTGGTATCTACATTACCTGGATGTTGGGAGTAGTTCATTGTTTTTCCTTGAGGTAGTTTTGAAGATTAGGGGAAATGAACTCACAAACCTGTGTCTCTCCTGCTTTTCTAAATCTCTTTCTGCCCTGTGAGTGTGGAACTTATTTGTGAGAAGCTGGAAGAGACCCAGAATGACTGCTTGTCTGCATGCAAAATCACAGAGAATAGGTAAGTTTAAAGATTCAATTCAATTCAAAACTTGTTAAACAGTTATTATGTGCTATGAAGCAAATTATGAGATAGAAAGGGGAAAATGAAGCAGATCCTACCTTCAAGAGGTACATTCTTACATTCTGTAAGTACACAAGGACACAGATAAATGCAAAGGAATTTAAGGAAGGAGAGCATATTAGTTTAGTGCTCTCTCTCTCTCTCTCTCTCTCTCTCTCTTGAAATTATATATTTACTTAGCTAAAAAGAGGCACTGAAAAATGGTATGGAATAGAGTCAGCCTTGGAACCAGGACACATTTTTCAATTTCTTGCTATAACTCTGGCCTTTGCACCCAGATGGCTCTGGAGGAGAAAATGAGACTGGTTACTTAGTACTGCATCCTTCCCAACTCAAATTAAATTCAGGTACTTATTATGACATCATCTCATATGTCATAATTTTCTTCAAAAATGAAGGATAAACATTATAATTTTTATTGGTATTCTGACCATGTATTTCTTCCTTTCTAATAATTTATTTAACTTTTTAATTCTTTCCCCAAAACAAGTCAAAACAATTTTTACATTTTTTATGGAATCCCAACTCCACTATAGTCCCTGATGCTCATTGAGAAGGTGAATAGTATGCTAGAGGTTCATGTAAAAAAAAATGCTGTTTTGTTAGGTAGTTGATTTTTGGTTGTAGTCCAAGTTCTTTTGCCTTCTAGACTTTCTTGAATATCATATTCTAAGCTTATGATCCTTTAATGTAGAAGCTGTTAAATCTTGTGTGATCCTGCCTGAGAGTCCATGATACTTGAAATATTTCTTTCCGACTGCTTGCAATATTTTCTCCTTTACCTAGAAACACTGGAATTTGATTATAATATTCCTGGCAGTTTTCCTTTTGGGATCTCTTTCAGGAGAGGTTCAGTGAGTCCTTTCAATTTCTATTTACCCTCTGTTTCTAGAATATCAAGGTAGTTTTCTTTGAAAATTTCTTGAAAAATGATGCGTAAGTTTGTTTTTTTCTTAAACATGACTTTCAGGTAACCCAACATTTTAAAATTATCTCTCCTGGGTATATTTTCCAGGTCAGATTTTTTCAATGAGATATTGCACATAGTCTTCTATTTTTTCTATTTTTTTTGCTTATATTTTGTGATTTGATTTTAACTCCTTGTTAAGGTGTGTTTCCAGGGTGGAGGGCACATAGTCCCAAACTTATTTTTACTGCTGTTTTTAGAGATACTTCTGAGTCCCAGTTAATGAGCCCCCAACATTCTTATCTGCTCTATTTCTGATGAGGCCCCAAACTTTTGACCTGCTCCAGGTTCTCAGAGTGTTCTTGGTGGGTCCTTGCTACAACTGGGAATTCAAGCAATTACTTAATTACAAACTCTATAGTCCCCGCCTCTGGCCAAGTATCCCCTGCTGTCTCTATCCCTTTCCAAGACCCTTCTGTCTTCTGACTACCCCTATCAGTGCCCTTGTCTGATTGGGGTTGTATTTGTCCTTTGTCTGTTACTTTATGCAAGAATCTGGTCTACCTAGAGACTTAATTACTTATTATATCCATATCTTGGGTCTTCTTTGACATCTAAAAGCCCTTTACAAGAATGTTTATAACTTAATTTTACATTTAACAGTCTTCATTGATGTCATACATTTTTTGGGATAACTTTGGACATTCACTCCTTTCTGCTTTTCTTTGTTTTCTTTTGCTTAATTCTCAATCTCTCTCTCTCTCTCTCTCTCTCTCTCTCTCTCTCTCTCTCTCTCTCTCTCCTAGGGTATTTCCCAACTCTTAGCACACTGTGCCATCTCAGTGTCCAATAAAATGTCTTCTTGACTCTGAGAGAATTCACATCTCTTGAATTCATTCTTAGAACCCACACTGAACCCCAAGCAAAAGTTTGGATTGATCTCCTGGTCTGAGCTATGGTCTGTGGGAGACCACAAGTACTCCTTTTGGCCTTAGAACTGTGAGAAGGGTCCCAGGTCCTTTGGACCACAAGCCTCATTGTATTACTACTCCTCCTCTTCTGGGACTGCAACCCAGCATTTCTACCCAGACATGAGTATGGGCAAAAGCAACTGAGTCTTGCTTCAGTGGCAGCAAAGAAACCCCTATAATTTCCTTTTTACTTCCTTAATATGTGTGGAATGAGAGTTCCTGAAGATTCTGCTGCCATGCTAATCCAGTGGCTCCCAAGTTCTGTTCCTGGCTTTTTGAGGCCAGGTCTGCACCATTGAAACCTGAATTGGATTGTGCTTCACTCCCACCCTTGAGTGACAAACTTTTGCTACTGAATTTTCAAGCTGTCCTTGGCAGTTTCTGGACTGAAAGGTCTGGAAACTGCCACCTGTTGCCACTGATCCAGTCACCATGTTTCTGGATTTCTGGGACCAGTCTTAGCCAGCACAGCCTGCTGCACTGCTCTCTTGGAATGCACTGCACCTGCTTAGCTTTCAAGTTGTCTTGGCTTGGAAGTTTCATGTCTGTGTGTATTCTGCCACTCCAAAATATTTCTGATGAAATTTCAGCATGATTATTTAAAGGTATTTGGAGAGGTTTGGGGGAGAGCTCAGGAGAGTTCCTGACTTTACTCTGTCATCTTGACTCTTCTTCCTCTGCTACATTTTTTCATGATTTTCTTGCATCACTCATTTTTCCTCTACCTGTCTTACTTGAATTTTAAAAGTCTTTTTTTGAGCTCTTCCATGACTTGAGAACAATTCACAGTTTATTAGAAGGGGTCACTGTTTCACTGTCTCAAGCTTTAGTTTTGGGGGGTTTTATATACAGATATTTCTAGGGAGGGGTAAAAACTTTCAGATCTTCCAAGATATTATTTAAGAGAGGTATGTTTGCCTCTTTCTCTGCCTAAAACTGTGAGAAGCCCCACTTCCTAAAAGCTCTGGTCTTTTAGTGTTCTTTTTTCATTCTAGGACAATGACTAAGGACTGTGGCAGGGATTCATGTGGAGGAAATGCAAAAGAGGGGTCAATGCCAATAAAGGGACTCCTGAAATCTTCTGATCAGTTGTTAATACCTTTATCCTTTATGGGCAGAGAATTCTGGATGTAGTTGCTCCTGGAGTTTTTTTCATTTACTCCCAAGACTTGTTACTGATTTAGTGGAGCTTAATGGTTTTGCTATGCTCCTCATTCACACTAATGTGATAGATCTTTCTTGTCAACTTTCTAAGTTGTATAAGGCTAGAAAATGGGTTTGCCCCATCTTTTTGTGGTTGCTACCTCTCCAGAACTTGTTCTAGTACAGTATTTAAAGTTACTTAGAGGAATTTTGGATATCTCAGGTCAATCACTGCTTTTTCTCTATCCCTTCCAACCCGCCCAACCCCCATGTCTTTCTTTTACTTAAGGAATCGCAGTGGTACACATTATAGCTTCTTGTAACTACAAGTGAGAGTTAGGTGGTTCAGGTGGGCATCAAAGGTGGAAAGAGGTCCTGAAGAGGGCTCAACAGTACTCAGATCAATATACTAGTCTTCCTTCAACACACCTATACTCATTAGTCATCTATGAAACGGGAATATTTTTCCAAGGGACAACCTTAGATTTTATCCTGTTTCTTCCACCAATATTCTCCATATTTAATCTGGGTGCTACATCAGAGTAGTTTCTTGCCTTGACCACTGATAGGACCAGATAGTGACTCATATTAGGCAACAAGAGTAATCTATATTGTTTTAATTATTCCCAAGTTTCATATTCATTCTTGAAAGCTATTTTATAATAGTATCTTTATTAAGCTTTGATAACTCTCTTGACTTTAGATATGAGTCTCATCCCAAACCTAGGAGGTATTTCCTATTCTGCTTATTGGCTTCAGAAAAGACCCACTTAACAGTGAAACTGAATTTTTCTATTTTCTTTTTTAAAATTTTTTAAATTACATATAAGTATAGTTTTAACATTCATTTTTTGTTAGATTTTCAGTTCTATATTTTTTCTTCCATTCTCTCCTGTCCTCCTCCCCAAGATAGCAAGAAATCTGATATGAATTATTTATATATACAATTGGCATATTTTCAGATTTATTGTGTTGTGAAAGAAGAATCAGAACAAAAGGGAAAAAATCAAGAAAAAGAAGCAAAAACCAAAAAGCAAATTTTAAAAAGAGAAAATAGAATTCTTTTGTCTGCATTCAGACTCCATAGTCTTTTCTCTGGATGGTATTTTCCATCACAAATCTTTAGGAATTTTTTAAATTACTGTATTATTATTATTATTATTATTATTATTATTATTATTATTGGTTTTGCAAGGCAATGAGGTTATGTGACTTGGCCAAGGTCACACAGCCAGGTAATTCATTAAGTGTCTTAGGCTGAATTTGAACTCAGGTCATCCTGACTCCAGGGTTGGTGCTCTTTCCTCTTTACCACCTAGCTGTCCCAATCATTGTATTATTGAGGAGAACTAAGCTTACTGTAATTGATCATTACACAAAGTTGCTTTTGCTACATACAGTGTTCTCCTGGTTCAGCTCACTTCACTCAGCATCAGTACATATAAGCCTTTCCAGGGTTTTCTTAAAACCACCTGTTCATGACTTCTTACAGACCAATAGTATTCCATCATATTCTTATCCCACAACTTGTTCAGTCCTCAGTTATTGGCATCCCCTCAGTTTCCAATTCCTTGCCACAACAAAGCAGAGCTTCTATAAATATTTTTGCACATTTGTGTCCTTTTGTCTTTTTTATGATATCTTTGAGATACAAACCTAGTAATGGTATTTCTAAATAAAAAAAAATATGCAGTTTTATTACTCTCCAAATTGCTTTCCAAAGTAGTTGAATCAATTCACAACTCTATCAACTATGCATTATTATCGCAGAAACTGTATTTTTCAATGGGCCATTTACCTTCATTTTTTCCATTAATTAATTCTGTCATTTCTTTATCTTAGTTTTCCTCAATTTATGCATGTTTAGTGGCTTGATTTTTTTAATACTTTGAGGCATATACTACCTTTTATCTAGTCAGATTCCAGCAATTTAGAGGCAATAAGCCTTGGTTCTGAAATATTAGGTAAATGGAACATCAGATCTAGTAAATCAGATTTAGTAAAGCTTTGGGAAGGCTTTATGTCAAGACCAGCAAATGAATGTGGATGTTTGAAATGAGAGAACTAGTCTAGTTTGGTCCAGAGAAGATCATCATGTCAGCCTCAGTGTGTTGAATTTTTTGAACAGGTAACTCTGGAATATAAACTAAACTTTAAAGAGGTTGAATTCTGTGATAGGGGGAGCATTCCTATTCGATCCATTAAACATTCAACTCACAAGTCAAGGTTTTAGAATGAGAAGGAGCTGAAAGAAGAAATATGAATGGTAAAGACCAAAAAAAATCAGGAAAGCAAAAGTATGAAAGAATATTTATTCAAAGTGAATAAGAATGAAAAGAAATGAAGGTAAAGTTTGATCAAACAATAGAAAGTCAGAAAGAAAAATCATATAAAACATATATATATATATATATATATATATATATATATATAGAGAGAGAGAGAGAGAGAGAGAGAGAGAGAGACAAGTCAAGCAATAAGAATTCACATATATGCATCTAAAAAGAAGCAAAGGAACATGTAGATAGGGGAAGTACTCTCAATCAAAGCACATCTTTCTTTACAGAAATCCTGACTCTATTGTGTATATATCACATATTGAACTTTGATTAGTGTTGATTTCAAGAACTAAAGAAAAACATTATCATGTAGCTGTTCAAGGCAAAAAAAAGTCAGCTAGAGTGGGGATGTTGGAAGTTAATAAGAGCATAGATTTAGAGCCTTGCATATATGGCTCAGAAATGCATCTTCCTGAAACCCAGTCAAGGGAATCAATGGTATAATGTTAAGCAAGTTATAAATGAAGCCTTCTGTGACTGATATCACCCCATACTGTTCTCTCTTTTCCATCTCATAACATTTGTATCAAGTTATGTAACATTCAATTGTGCACTGTGATTCACTGCTCTCTAATATTTGCTTGTTTCAATCAACCAATACATATTTGTAAGTGCCTACTGAATCTCAGCAACTGTTATGAATATAAAACCAAATTTAATCACCCGTCCTCCACGCAGTTAAATTCTACTGGAAGAAATTGCATGTACTTATTATATGTGTATATACATTTAATATACACACACATACATGCATGCATAAAATACCCCAAATACACATATATATGTATTATAATATATATTTATATGTACATAATATAAATATATATTTCACATGCATATATATAATTCACATAAACTCCCGCTATATATATATATATATATATATATATGTGTGTGTGTGTGTGTGTATACATATATATATATGTATATATATACATATATATATATACATATATATATATATGATTTGACTTGTATCAGTGGCTTTAATAATATTTAGAACTTCCAGACTGAGATATTCTCTACCAACATAAGTTGGTCCCTTCTCTGAAACTTAAAGGCTTAGAAGATTGCCTAGAAAACTAAGAGAAAAAGTAGTTTGCCCAGAATTAAACAATCAATATATGTCAGAGCCCAGGTCTTTCTGACTTCAAAACTGGTTCTCTGTCTGAGGTGCTTTTAAAGAAAGTAGAGCTTGAGAAAAGTTTTTTTTTTGAGAAAAGTTTTAAGGAAACTAATATTGCCTCTCCAAGTTTTAGTGGAGGGGGACTAGATTTTTCTATTTCTCAAGTATCCTTCTCTATAACACCCTGAAAAATGCTGAACACATAATAGCATCAGCAATAGCAAAATTCTTTCTAGGATGTTTATTTCAAACTAAATATGAAGTAACATGATTATCTATTACTGATTTGGAATTTAAAACTATACAGGTCGAATAGTCATAAGATTAATTTTTAGGCTTAGCAACTGTTTTAGAAAGTTGTTAAAACCTTAGAATCTTTAGAAACTGTGTAACACAATTTTCATTGCTTTAAAAATGAAACGTCTAAGGCCAGAAGAGAAAGGCCAAAAATAGCAAGTCAGAGGGATGGAGTAGAAAATTAAGCCAAGGATAGACAATCTTAACAGAAAGATATAGAAATACACAAGAAAACATGAGTAAAACCTCAAAAAGACACCAGAAAGCAATGAAAAAATACTGTAAAGAAAAATGAACCTGAAACTCCCATTAAAATTGAATTCTGAAAAAAAGGAGAAATCTTGTAACAATAGGAAGTGCCAGCATAGTTAAAAATAAAACATTTAAATGATGATACTCAGAATTTATATCTGATTATCAGAAATCAGAACTATCATGTGGAGCTAATCCAACCTCAGCAAACCAGGAAAAGGTCTTGGGAGACACTGAATTTGCAACATCAATAGCTAATTCCAGAGTTTTCAACCCACAGAAGTTAAGGGGGTTAACCAATTGGTTGGAGATTACAGGGATCTCTATGCTATCACCGAGGCACAACTATGCTACTTTGCTCATACTTGGATCTGGGTGGCAGTCCTGGGTCATATTCACAGGGAGAGAATGAGCAGTATCTCAGCAAAACTCTATGTTTCTGGCGATCACAAGCCCTTCTCACAGATCTAGGGCAGAGAAGAGTGCTTATGGTCACCCACAGACCAGAGAACAGTAGAATTATAAATTCCTCTCAGATCTCATCATATTGGAGATTCAAAAACTTGCAGATTCCTAGAAATATATCTGAAAAAGTTTACACAAAACCCCAGAAGCTTGGGACAATGCACACTTTTTCCCAGGAAGGAGAGCTTTTCTCTAAGAAAGAGTTAAAATGGAGTCATAGACTAGAAAAATGAGCAACAGTAGAAAAAATTAGTCATAGAAGTTACTATAGTGATTGAAAGAAAAATACAGAAGTAGATAACAAAGAAAAACTCTATATTCAAAATCTCTGAGAAAAATATAAACTGACCTCAGGCCATCAAAACGTTCAGAAAAGGATTTTGAAAATCAAATATGATAGGTGGAAGAAAATTTGGAAAAAGAAATGAGAATGATGGAAGAATATGATAAAAAGTCAGCAGCTTGGTAAAGGAGACACACACACACACATACACAAATACAAATTATTGTTTTGAAGAAAAAAACACCAAAAACCAAAGAAGGTCAAATGATGAGAGATCAAAAAAATCAATGAGGAGATCAATGTCTTACAAAGCCGAATTCCCCAAATGGAAAAAGAACAAATAAAGCTCCTTAAGAAGTAAAATTGGTCAGATGGAAAAGGAAGTGAAAGAGATCACTGAAGAAAGTTAGAATCGAACAAATGGAAGTGAATGACTTTATAAGAAATCAAGCATAAGTAAAGTAAAACTAAAATGAAATATCTCATTGGAAAAACAATTGACCTGGAAAATAGATTCAGGAGAGATAATTTTAAAATTATTAGACTACCTGAAAGCCATGATCAAAAATAAAAGAGCTTATAGATAATCCTTCAAGAAATTTTCAAAGAAAACTGCCCTGATAATCTAGAACCAGAGGGTAAAAAAGAAATTGAAAGAATCTACTTACCACTTTGTGAAAAAGATCCTCAAATCAAAACTGCTGGGTATATTATAGTCAAACTCTAGAGTTCCCAGGGGAGGAGAAAATATTACAAGTATCATGGACACTCAGTCAAGATAACAGAAGATCTAACATTCTTCTACATTAAAAGATAATAGGCTTGGAATATGATATTCTAGAAGGAAAATGTGTTTGGATAAAAGCAAGAATCAACTACTCAGAAAAATCAAGCAACCTCTTTTAGGAGAAAAAGTGGACATTCAATCTTCTCTGAAGAAAACACTTAAATTGAACAAAAAATTTTATGTCCAAAAATAAGACTCAAGTGAAGCATAAAAGGAAAACAGGAAAGGGAAATCATAAGGGAATTAATTAATTTGAACTTTGTATATTTCTTTATGGGAAGATAAAACTGATACTCATATGAACTTTTTCATTATTAGGACAATTTAATGGAGTATAATATAGAGAGAACAGGTGAAAGTTGAATATGAATGGATGATATCTTAAAAAATAAAATTAAAAGGTGAGAGGGGAATGTATTGGGAGAAATGGAAAGGGAACGTACTATGGGGTAAATTATAACCTTATATAAAAGATGCAAGAAAAATCTTTTCTAGTGAAGTGGAATTCGGGGAGATGAGTGAACTCTCATTATAACTGGCTCAAAGAAGGGATAATATACACATTCAATTGGGAAGAGTAATCTATCTTCCCTTTCAGGACAATATGATGGTAAAGGAATAAGAGAAAGGGGCAGTGTTGGAAGAGAGTAATCAGAAGCAAAACATTTAGAAGGAACAGGGTAAAAGAAAGAAAAAAGAATAAATGGAGGTGGGGGGATAGGATGGAAGCAAATAGTAATAGTGAAAAAAATTTAAAACATGTTTCTCTAATAAAGGCTTCATTTCTCATAAATATAGAGAACTGAGCCAAATTTATTAAAATAAGTGTCATTCTCTAATTAAAATAAATGACCAAAAGATACATAGTTTTCTGATGAAGTTATCAATGCTTTCTATGGTCATATTTAAAAAATGTTCTAACTCACTACTGATTGAAGAAATGCAAATAAAAACAATTCTGATTGGCTAATAGGACAAAACAGGGAAATGACAAATGTTGGAGGAAAATGACAGGACAGGAGCAAAATGTTGTATGTTCTTTTAGATTCTGAAAGATCACACCAAGTAAATTAATAGTGGCTTGACCTGTACATTATGTTTATTATAATGAGGAGTATGTTGTGCAGACATCCTTCTCATTTGGCTTTTCCAAATCATTTCACCCTATACTCTTATGTAATAGGAAAAAGAACTTCTGGTAGTGATCTAAATGCTTTGGGAAACTCTTGGCTTGAATATGGCTTCCTCTCTTGCAACAGCAAGTCACCTCAGAGCTTCAGCAATGTGGGACAAAGCTCCAGTGATACCTGGTGACTGAAAAAATAGTACAGGAGGCACTGAGATATTTCAACAGCATTGAACTGAAATAACATGATTAATCCAAACCTGTCTCTCAATGGACTATTGTCAGTATGGCCTTTGCTTTCAGACCTTTAATCATACTCCCCCTGGGACTAAAAGACTTTGGTTTCCTGGAAGTTGCCTGGTGAGTCATGGGAATATTACTTCTGGATTACTAGTCTGTATTATTTATGTTCTGAACTATGATAGAATCTGATCATCTTCAAACTTCTGACTTTCCTTCTTGATTGATGAAACATTCTTGGCAAATGAGTTTGATCTGGTCCATGTTGTGGCAGTACAAGAATTCACCTCTAGTGGTCCAAAACTATTGCCCCAGCTGTGCCTCTTAATTAGATGGCCCCAATTCTGAAAAACAACCAAAATAACAAGGATTGATTTCTATTATTTCTAGGCCACTCAGGTTTGTTTTCAATTCTTAATTTTGTCAAAGTAAATGCTTTGAGTAAGTGATTTATTGATACATTTTTGATGTAGCTCACTATTGTAAACTGATTCGCCCTTTCTGGAGAGTCCTTTGAAATTATGCTTAAAGAGCTATAAAACCATGCATACCTAGTAATGCCACTATGTGTATTCCAAAGGTGATAAAAAACAAATCGGAAAAGATTCTATGTATGTAAGGATATTTTTAGTAGCTCATTTCTGATGACAAGGAATTGGAAACTGATGGGATGTAGAATGGGTGAATAAATTGTTTTATGTGATTATGGTGGCGTGCTATTCTGCTAAAAGAAACAATGGCCAAGATGCTGTCATAAAAACCTGAAAAGACTTACATGAGCTGGTACAAAGTAAAATGTGCTGTGTACAAAGTAACACCATTATTTTAGGATAAACCACTTTGAACTAACTTTTCTTAGCATTTCAGTGACTCTAGATAACTCTGAAGGACTTATGATGAAGAATTCTATACATCCTCAGAGAAGAAATTGATGGTTTTTGAATTTAAATTGAAACATACTTTTATTAAACCTCATTATTCTTTTTGCTTGTTTGTTTTTGGCAAGGCAATGGGATTAAGTGATTTGCTCAAGGTCAAATACCTAGGTAATTAATAAATATCTAAGATTGGATTTGAATTTAGGTCCTCCTGGTTTCAGGGCTGGTGCTCTATCCACTACACCACCTAGTTACCTTGTAACCATATTATTTTTGAAGGGTTTTTTTTTGGTGTGTGTGTGGGGGTCATCATCTATGGGTTTTTCCCTGATTATTGTGGAAATATTCTGCATGATTACACATACATGATCTTTATCAATTTGCTTGCCTTTTCAATTAGGGGGGTTTGGGTGAGAGGAAGGGAGAGAATTTAATATTCAATATTTTAAAAATGAATGTTAGGAGTTGTTTTTCTTGTAACCAGGGCAAAATAAAATGCTACACAAACTAATTAAATTAAACAATTAAAGCTATTTTAAAAAATTTTCCAAAAACTTTTTATGCTTACATTTTTAAAATCATGTGTAAATCTACAAATAAATAGAGCCTCTGAAACAAAATTGAGTATTTTATAACAAAATATATTTCAGATTATTTGTTTTTTCTATATTTCATATTTTCTTCTATTTTTTTAATCTTTTGACTGCTTCATTATCATTGATTTCTCAGGAAGTCATTAACTTCCACTTGACCAATTTTAATTTTTAAGACTTTTTCCAGTAATTTTGTGTTTTTTTCAAGCTGTCAATGCTTTTTTCATTATTTTCATGCATTGTTCACATTTCTTTTCTCATTTCCCCTCTACTACTATTACCTGATTCATTTTTTCCCCTCTTTTTACTGCCTCCTTTAGATTGTTCTAGGAATTTTTTTTTGGTCTTGTGTCAGATCTGTATTTTTTGAAGCTTTGCTAGTAGATATTTTCAAGTTATTTCCTTCCTCTGAATTGTCTTCAGTTTCCCTTTCATCAAAATAACTTTTTATATTCAAATTCTATTTTTGTTTTTGACTCATTTTTCCAAGTTATTATTATTATTATTTTGAGTTTGAACTTTATATTAGAGTTGAGTTTTATTCACTTCTGAGGGGGATGAGAGTGGGAATGGAATATATGTCAATCTTCTTTTGACTTTTATGCTTTGCTTCTATCACAGCTAATCTGTGATATCTGGCAATCTAAACTTTTGGTGCTACCAAGATGGTGTGATCCAGGGAGAATTCTGATCACTACTCCACTGATCTGCACTCTAGTATTTACCAAATAAGGTCTCTACACCCTCATAATAGCAACTACTCCTCTCTACCTTGAAACTGCGACTTATAACAAGGTGACAGAACTGCCAAATGATGTGCATTCTTGCAGCTAGTGTTAGAGATCTCCTGAAAAATCTATTCAATCTTTTTTTTTATAATCCCCATGTGCTGGGTGATCTTGGTGCCATATCTTCTCCTGATGCTTCTGACTCTAAGATGCATAATCACTATCACTTCTCTTAAATTGTATTCCAGGGGCGGCTAGGTGGCATAGTGGATAGAGCATTGGCCCTGGAGTCAGGAGTACCTGAGTTCAAATCTGACCTCAGACACTTAATAATTACCTGGCTGTGTGGCCTTGTGCAAGCCGCTTAACTCCATTTGCCTTGCAAAAAAACCCCCTAAAAATATAAATAAATTTTATTCCTACCCAGTCCCTATCTAAAAGTCTATAGACTTTTTCTGTCTTCCTAATTTGTGATTAGATGGAAAAAAACTCCCTATGACTTTTGTTATTTTTTCCCACCCAGAATTCAGTTTGATACACATTTCAAAGTTATTTAGAAGGGTATATTAGGAATGCTCAGAAAAAAATAATATTCAATTCTGTCTTTTGGCTCCTCCCTCCCTAAAATAGTATTTTCTTAGTCTTTTGACACAAATAAAAGCTGTGAGAGAATATGCGGGGAAGCAATGGAGGGAAAGGGTTGAATAGGGAATTCAAGAGGAAGGAGACTGGGGTCTTAATTCAGGAGAAAGAAAGGGAATTGGGTCAAGAACATTCTCCTAGTCATATGGGCATAATAGGTAGGGGACTCATAGTTGGTTTGATGTAGAAGTGATTTGTACCTTAGAATATCATGTTTGTTGAAAAAAGATTGTATCTTCCAGAGCAACATCTCAATTCAAGGGGAAAAAAAAAAGCAAAAAAATTCAGCTGGCACCAAAAATGGTAGGAGGAGCATAAAACCAGAGATTTCATAAAGTAGTTTTGGGAAGAGTGAATGATCATGACAAGAGCATAGTATATGATTTGTCATCATGAGTAGAGACACATATTATTAAGCAGTTTTCAATTTTGTTATCCTTTTACATTGCTTCCATGATGAAATGATACATCTAAGAAAAAAGCATAACACATAGTGGGACAAAGATAAGATTGATAAATGCAATAACATAAAAAATGAGATTGAGAAAGAAAGTGAAATTTGGTATTCCAGAAGTTCTGTCCTTGATAACAAAATAGAGAGAATACAGAAAGAATAAGTAATGGTATAGTTCATAAATCAGAGGAGAGAATTCACAATAGAGCAGGAGGACAGAAAATCAATGCTTGGGGCAAAGAAAAAGAAAACAGAGGAAAATAACTTATCTAGTGACACTAGAAAAGAACCTGTTGATTGAACAGGTGAGTATGTGGGGGGAGGGAAAATTTTTGAACTACACAACTGGTAAGCAAGGAAAAGAGCAAGGTCAAAAGAAAGTGGAAAATTTAGAACTGTATATTCTATATTTGTATCTGCATCTTTATCATTTTTGTCTTTATGCATATATTTATGTGTATATATCCTTTTATCTATGTATCTACATCTCTATCAATCAACTACTTATTGTTTCTACTTTCTTTTGATCTTTTGAAATATTTGTGTATACATATATATATATGCAAGTGCCAATGCATATTATATATATATATATATATATATATAGTGTGTTTATATATATATACAAAATGAGGATTATGCAACATGTGAAAATTATTTTTCTTACATTTGTGATGGCTAGTTTCTAACCTCCTACCCCAAATCACAATTGTTAAATCATGGTGGTCATAAGGACACCTGAATGAAGATATTGCTACATTTAAACACAACAAAATTATTAATAGAACTTTATTCATATCTTTTATCGAACCATTTCCAATCTTATTCTTGTACATGTAAAGTTAGGCTTATTAAAACCTTTTGAATAGAGAAATTAAGAATTGAATCCTAAGTTTACCATCTACTGATGTCACAGATGTATCTTTCTAGTTTCTGTTAAAGTTTCTTGTTCCATGTTTCCTATATCAATAATTAATTTAAAATATTTGAAATCAAGTATAAAAGTTTATAGATTATGATGTTCTGAGGAGTATGCATGTTTAGATTATTTTATGGAAATTAGTGAGGCAGAATAGATAATAGATACAATGAACTTGGAACAAAGTAGATTTGTATTTTAATAATGGTAGATCATTACTACCAATATAGAAATGGCAAGTCATTTAACCAGTTTAGCTTCAATTTTCATATCTTAAAGATGGGGAATTAAATTTGAAGACTTCTAAGGACTCTTCCAACTTTAAATCTATTATTCCAAATACAAAATGTTGAGCATTAAAGCTGAGATGGTATCATAATCCTTCATTTTCCCCAAGAATCTCCTCTTTCAAGTTCATATTAACAATCATGGGCCTTTTGAACCACTCACACAAATCAGTGCCAGCAGAGCATATTTAGTGTTCAAAATGGATTGTCTTAACTAGCTACTATAAATGGATTTTCCCTGGATAAATGATCACCTCTGAAGGAGAAAAATGATTTGGTAATGTGGGTCTATCAATATCAATGAAATGTGATGATATGACCCAATCAGTTTTTCCTTTGATTTTTTTTTAATAATATGGCCTTTTTTGGGAGGAGATCTAAATAACAGGTCTTTTCTTGACACACCTGTTGGCCTCTGGCAAATTATGCTGACAGTGATCCCCTAGACATGAGGAGAAAACAAATGCCAGTATGTTGTCTTCTCTCTGGGACTAAGTGTTCTCGGCATGTGATAGAACACACTGATTAAAGTGCCAAATGGCCCATGATGACATTAAAATGAAAAGTGACCAGAGCTTAGGAAGAAATGGGACATCTCTGTCACCTCTTTTTTACTTCTCCTTTAATAGCAATATCTATCTGATACATTCCAGCTAATGTGAATGCCTATTCATATTTTGGTTACAATAAGATGACTTGCTTTTGACAGATCTCATTATGGTCTGAATAGACCAATCTAAAATTAACATAGGCTGGTATTAAATGTGATTATGCAAAACTTTTATGGTATATGTGATATTAGGTTGGAAGATCCCATTTTCTTATTCTCCCACTCCCTGTCCACTTCCCCCCCCCCCAACTTGTAAAATTATATAGGGAGCTAGTGGAGATGTAACCAATGTTAATCAAGTTAATGACACTTATCCAGAATAGACATTTGAAATCATATTTCTGGTGGTTCAGTTTTTGGAGTATTTAAAGCAGTAATCAGATGCTGGGCTAAACATTCATGTATTCATGGCAGGGCTATTTCCCCCCAGAGTCTAGAAAAACTTAGCTATAAAAGTGAAACAAATTCGATCCAATACAGTACTGTCTTTTCTTGCAACGATAAATCAAAGACCTGCCCATTCCTCCTTTTTTTAGACAGCTGAGGGTTGATATGAGGAAATGGAGATTTTTCCCCCCCAATGACTCAAGACTTTAATAATTTAAAACCAATCAAATGCGTAACATATGAAGTGAGTGAGAACTGAATATGAATCAGTCATCAAGTTACATGTCTTGAAACTGATACTCTGGGACAATCTACTGGTTTATACACATAAGCAAATCAAGAAAGTGAGGATGATAATGATTTTAAGGATCTGATGCATTCAATTTTCTCTATATATTTATCAGAATCATTAGAGCATGACAAATGTCAGATTCCCTAAGTCTGTACAATCATAGAATTGTCAAGACCAATATGTCTTAGGTATAATGTGTTATTATATGCATAATCATTCAACATCATCATTAGACTATTAGTAGTTTTAAAAAGAGACAGTTTCATTAAAAGAACTTTGCAATTTTCAAAAGGCAAAGGCAATCTCCCCTACTGTTTAATGTGTGGTTTAAATTATTGTCTATTTTTAGTGTTGTTTGTGTGTGTGTGTCTATACATCCATTCATATTTACATAGATAAAACACACATATATCCATATATGCACAAAATAGTTGTATATATATATATATATATATGGATATGTGTATGTATACATATGCATATATATGTATATATGCATGTATGTAGAGAGAGTTCAAGAGAGAGAGTTCCTGCAATAGGCACAATGAGCATCTATAAACAGAAGCATTATAAAGCACTCAATATATAAAAGAATCTCTCTTTGATTTGGATCTGAATTCTGGACTATATTGCAACCAATATGGTTTCAAAGACAATTTGAAAGTTTATCTCCTTGTTTTGTGTTTCATTTGAGCATAATGATTGGATGATCAAGCTAAATTATTTTGCTGCTTTTGATTTTCAGAGAATCTTCTAAATTTTTTAAGTTTAAACAAAAAGAGAATTTTTTTAGGTTTTTGCAAGGCAAATGGGATTAAGTGGTTTGCCCAAGGCCACACAGCTAGGTAATTATTAAGAGTATGCGGCCGAATTTGAACCCAGGTACACCTGACTCCAGGGCCAGTGCTCTTTCCACTGCACCACCTAGCTGTCCCTGCACCATCTAGCTACCCCTGTGCCACCTAGCCGCCCCAAGAACTTTTAAGGCAACATTTTGCTCTATTCATTCATCTGACAAATATTTATTAAATATCCAGTATATGATAGACATTCTGCAATACAAGAAAGAATACCATGAGTGAATAGAAATGATCCCTGCCCTTAACCATTTTCTATTCAATTGAAGGAAACAACATAAACAAAAGTTTATGTTTATATAATATATATGCATATGTATGCCCATATATAAATATGCCCATATATAAATATGAGTGTATACTCATATGAGTAATTACGTGCACACATGAGAAGTAAACAGATAACCCTCATGAATATATGTAGGAACATACAAATATATGTACACACTGTACACACACACAAACACACACACACACACACACACACATATATATATATATATATATATATATATATATATATATATATAAAGAAAAAGGCATAAACACACATATCTATCTATATAATATGTATTTCTATGGCAGGGCAAGCCCTTGATAGTGTGGTAAGATAGTCACTTAGCATTTTTAAAGCATTTATTATGTAACAGGAACTATTGAATGTTAATGATTCAAAGAGTTTCCTTTACCTTTCCACCAAAAATACTGTCCTTGAATTCAAGGAGCTCTGAGTTTAATTTGGCAGATAACATACAAATGACTATATACAAGCAAGTTAGAAAGATAAATTAGGGTCAATCTCAGAGGAAAGACAATAAGATTAAAGATGGCTAAGAAAGACCTATGACAGAAGATGATATTTTAGCTGAGACTTGAAAGAAATCAGGGAAGCTAGAAAGTGGAAATGAGGAAGGATAGAGTTCTACACAGTTTTAAATTGTCTAGATAGTCAATAGAAATGCTGCATGTCAGGAGAGAAAGTTTCATTTCTGAAGAACACCAACAAGGCCATTGTCATAGTATCACAAAGTGCTTTGAGAACAAAGACTGGTTCATGACAGACTTCAGAAGTTCAATAAGGTTTTATATTTAATATTGGAAGAAATAGGAAGATGCAATAATTTAATGAATGGGGAATTGGATTTAATCTATAGGAAGATTTATTTGTCAATTCCACTAGAAAATGGATTGGAGTAGGGAGAAACTTGAGTCAAGGAGATCAACCAGAAAACTTTTAATAGACCAGGGAGAGGATGCCTACATCAGGGTAGTGGCAGTGTCAGAGGAGGGAAGGAAATGGTTTATTATCAAAGGTGTTAAGGCAGAAATAATAGAATTTGATAAATGGTTGTATTTGGGTATTGGAGGAAAGGAAAATGTGATATTTGCTATGACAAGCAATGAGTCAACAATGTTAGGAAACAAGAAGAGTGAAGGGCTTAGGTGGAATAATAATTTAGTTTTAGACATATTGATTTTAATATGTATTTAAACCATCTACTTTGAGGTATTTTAGGCATTTGTAGATGAATCAAACTCTTTCCCCCACTCTCATTTTTGTTCAGCAAATAAAAGAACAAAAGTATCTCATATTCTATATATCTTTCAGTTTTTGAATGCTTTTTTTCTGAAAAAATTAAGATCATCTAAATATCAATGCAGATGTTCATTGCCAGTATAAGCATACATTAAAAAGGAATTATGCAGGAGAAATGAGGTACAGGATATTGTAAAAAACATGCATAGAAAGAGGGGATGGTCATGTGTGGAAATCATGGGATAGCTTATTATAACCCACTGATATCATCAAACTGTAAAGAGAGCATGAGAGAGAACTTTAATACATGGGTTAACCATGTTTATGAAGCTTATGAAACGCCATAAGGATGGAGTGTCTGGAGAGGTTATGATTGGTATCTATGAGAGTAATACCCAAACTGATGACTTCAGAAATTTCTTGAAATTTTGGTGTATAAGAATGGGTAAGTTAAGTGTGATGGTATGATTGGAGGGATTTTATTATCTTCAGTATTATTAAAGCTAGAAAGAGCCATAAAGGCTAAGAACTTACAAGTTCTTATAAGTTTTCTGTGAAGAAAGAATATAAAGGAAAAATAGATGAGTTGACTAACAGTTTAACTTTTTTCTTCTACAGCATAGGGACTAGTATAGGACAGAATTAGAATTAGAGTCAATACACACGTCTTAGACATCTATTATGGGTCACTCACTGAGCTAAATTCATGGGATACAAAGAAAAAAATAAGGTGGATGCTGCCCTCAAGTAACTTAAAATCTGATGCAAAGATTACAGAGACTGGGGGAAGCCATCATGAAATCACAAAATAATGGTTCTAAGTGATCTGAGGAGGTGAGAGTTTACCAATTGATTTCATCTTGCACAATGCTAAGTTTCTAGATCTGGTAAAGTCCAAGAAAATAGATCTGAGAGAAATGATGAGCAGAATTCTCTGGGTGCCATCTTTAGAAACAGAGGATCAAGAAGCAGACTTCCAGTATTCATCTTCCTTTTTCTCTTGTCAGAGGAAGGGAGAGGTCCCTGGTACAGGGAGTATTGTGGCTTAAGTTTCTGAGTTGATTCCATCTTGTAGACTGAAGAGCTTCTGGAGATTTTAAAGTTCAAGAAAGTAACCAGGTGGAAAATAAAAGTTAGAGACTAAATATTTTATTTTATTGCTATAGGAAACTTTGTATTTAAAACATCTACCGTGAGGTATTTTATAGGCATTTGTCAATGAATCAAAATCTTCCCCCACTCTCATTTTTTTCAGCAAATAAAAACACAAATACATGTTTACATCTTCTCAAAGACTTATAGTTATGGAAAATTGTCCAGAGTAGAAAGAATTTAAAGAATTTGTGAATGGTCACAGTACAGTTTGTGTAAGAAGTGTCACATTGGACCCCACCAGATTTTTCTTTTTTTGTACTTCAAGGCTGGATCTATAATCACTACCATACCTAAATGATTAGCAGCAGAAGCCTAAGTAAGAGTGTTAGTCTGAGGTGCCACCTCATACCCATCAGATAAACTAATATAAAAAAAAGGAAATGATGCATGTTGGAAGAACAGTGAGAAAACTTGGACAATAATACACTATTGGTGGAACTTGTGGACAGTGTAACTATTCTGGAGAGCAATTTGGAATTATGCCCAAATGTGTATAAAACTAAGCAAAGTATCTTTTTTATTTAGCAATACCACTTTTATGTCTATATCCTAAAGGTATCAAAAAGGGAAAAGGGCTTATCTGTACCAAGAAAATATTTATACCAACTCTTTTCATGGTGGTAAAGAATTGAAAATTGAAGGAATTCTCATCAATTGGGGAATGACTAAACAAGATTTCATTTCTGATTGTGATAGAACATTATTTTGTTATAAGACATAAGAAGCAGGAAGATTTCAGAAAAACCTGGAAAACCTGAAATGAATTGATGCAAAGTGAAGCAAACAGAACCAGGAGAATGTTAAACTTAGTAATAGCAATATTGTATGATGAAGAATTGTCAATGTTTTAGCTATTCTTAGCAATATAAAGATCCAAGACAATCCCAAAGGGCTAATAATGAAGCATACTATCTGCTTCTAAAGGAAAAAAAAACTGAATTGTTTGAACACAGACTGAAGCTGTCAATATTTTTAACCTTTTCTTTTTTTTTTTTAAATCAGGATTAGAATCTTTTATTAGCCCAGGACATATGGCAGCCCAGAACAAGTCTCCCCAAAAGCTTGGGCCTCCCCACATCTGCTCCTGTCCACCTGCTTCCCCCTTCGGGGAGCATCGTGGCCCCAGCTCCAGGCCAGAGCTAACTTGGGGACTTAGGATTTCTACTTTCTGATTTGAATCAGGGGAAACCCCAGGCCAATGCTTGTTCAATGCTTGTTCCTGCTCTGGTCCTCCATCCCAAGTTCCCGTCCTGGAGTCAGTCTGGCCTGACATAGGTTGGCCTAACCATGCTGCTTTGAGCTCCCTCCTTGCCAGCCATCCCCTCCACTGCTTTGATCCATAAAGTGCTTTGAGATCCCCAGTGGCTTGTCTCCAGAAAAGTGGGGTCCTATTTGGAAGAGTGGGTCTGAATAGCCCCTACTCGTATTCTTCTCTATCGCCTGGATACAGTAAATCAGTTAAGTTAAATGACAACCTCTGATTAGATTTCTAGGACCCACAAGTATTTAGCAAGCTCATGGCCAGTCTTGTTCCAAGCTCAGGCCCAGATGCCCAGTTCCCTGCCAGGTGCTTGGCTTCTCCTGGTAGCACAGTCGGTGAGGTGTGGGAGGCAAGGTCCCTGTGGCCCGGGAGGCAGTCCCGGTGCTAGAGGTAGGAGTCGGTAATGGGTGGGCACATAAAGGAAGTTCACCAGCTGAGCTGCCGGCCAAAAACACCAATAAGCCTTGTAAAACTCCCAGAATTTCTCCTGCAGCTCCTGGAAGACACTGTCCAGGCTCTGGCCCACTAAGCAGCCCATCCCCAGGCAGTACCAGACGCCCAGGAGCGGGGAGGCCACCAGCTGGTCCACGAGGACCTTCTTCAAGATGGTCCGGATGCCTTTAAAGCCCATGGCAGGGAAGAGCTTGTCCAGCCACTGGTACCAGTAGTGCAGGAAGGGGCCCATGCTGCAGTCCACGGCTAACATGCCAGCCGTGCTGCGCAGGTCCAGGGGCGTGTGAGACCCAGGGGCCGAGCAGGCCTAGCGCACGCTGTCCCCACCGCCACTAGGCCGCTGCAGCCCAGCATGTTGGTGAGCCCAGCAGGCGGCCCCGGAACAGCGGCCCACAGGCGGCCAGCAGCCCCGCGCCGGCCCGCGCCCGGGGCGGAGGCATCGCGGCCCCTGAGAACAGCCCGGCTCGGCTCCTAACCTTTTCTTTCATTCTTTTTCTTTTATTTGAATCTTCTTGTAGACTGTAGATTAATATGGAAGTGTTTTACATGATTTTACATGATTGCATTTGTATAACCTATATCTGATTGCTTAACATCTCAGAAAGGGGGACAGGGAGGCAGGGGTATAATTTGGAACTCAAAATTTACAAAAATATTAAAAATTGTTTTAATACGTAATTGAGGAAAAGTAAAATAATTAAGGAAAAAAGATAAAATTCTAGTCTTAAAGAATAAATAATGGAAATAATAGCTATAAGTAGACAGTAAATATTTACAGTCTATAGAAGGGTAAGGAATTGGAATTTAAGAAGGAAATTAATGGAAAAAACAGAAAAGAGGATATAAAATATAACATTGGTTATATTTTCAATTCCTGATGGGTAAAGAACAAAGATATGTGGATGAAAAATGGTGAACAAAGTTTAAAAAAAATCAAGGCAATGGTTCATAATTTTTGATATGTTTAATATTAAATATCAAAATATTCTGTAATTCCCAAAAGTCAATAGTCGAATTTTGTTTTTGTGGTTCAGTCAAATCCTACTTTTTGTGACTCCATTTGGGGTTTTCTTGGCAAAAATAGTAGAGTGGCTTGCCATTTCCTTCTTCAGCTCATTTTTACATATGAGGAAAATGAGATAAATACATACATATTTGGGAGTTCCTTAAACCAATGAAATCATAACTTCATATCAAAAATTATGAATTCATCCTGTAGCTATTCTATCACTAGCACTTATTTTGCACTCTAAACTTTGTAAATTTTCTTAAATCAATCTTACCAGCAATTTTATTAGATAGATAGGGTGAATATTCTCATTTTTAGAATGAAGAAACTTAGACTTAAATTGAGTTAGACATGGTGCCAAATTTTATAAGCATGTTATGTCAGATTTGAAATCAGGGCTTCTTGATTCTAAGTTTTGAATTTTATTCATTTCTTCAAGAAAGTTAAAGAGAAAGGTTCAGAAGCATGTGCTCAATTTTTCCTTGAATCTCTCAGGAACAGATAGTAATGGTGGCATATTTAGTGGGAGGTATTCATTAAGAATTAGGCTTTTTTTTGAAGCACAATCCTGGGACATAAAATTCCTAAATTTTTCTAAATCATATGGACATTCAAAGCTCTAGCTCCTTTTTTCCATATGGGTAATTTTGCCATTTTTATCCAGGCATACAATTTTCTACTTTTAAGAAGGCAAATGTTTCAATGAGTATAGCACCTGGCACTGAGCTCAATATTCTGATTGAGTACTATTGAAATGAATAGAGAATTTTGTTTGTGTATATGTGAGTATATGTGCTTTTGAATCCTACTACCCAGGGAAAAAATCCACCAAGCTTTCATTTCTTATAAAAGAATAGAGAAAAGTCTCCCTAATTATTCTTTTTAGCCCATTTATTGCTGTGCCTATCTGTGATGCTGTAAATATTTACAAGTTTAAGAAGGGAGGGGATGGTTAGGTAGTGCAGTGGATAGAGCACCAGCCCTGGAGTCAGGAGTACCTGGGTTCAAATCCAGTCTCAGACAGTTAATAATTACCTAGCTGTGTGGCCTTGGGCAAGCCACTTAACCCCATTGCCTTGAAAACACTAAAAAAAAAGGAGAATTATTATATACTTGGTTGAACATCATCAATCAATGAACTAATTCATGGAGGGGATGATAGAAGCTTATGTCACAGTTAGAACATTATGGTCAGTAACAGGCAAAGGGTGGTGACTGAGAATTAGCCATTGAATTCAGGAAGAAACGCAGAGAACAAATTTTTATTTTATTAAGGCAGATGCATTCAGATCAAGGCTGGATTGCACTTTTAACTTGAGAGGGATAGTTGCCTCATTTAAGTATTGTGCATCTTCTCTTATCTGGCAACAAAAACCACATCCTCTCACTTTAGGACCATGGAAGTTTTCTCTTAATGCACTTTTCATTCATTCATTTATTTATTTGTTGGTTCATTCATTCATTCATTCATTCATTCATGTTTCTCCATTTATTCAATTATTTATTCATTCATTTGAATCTTATCTTTTCTCCATGAAGCTTTCCCCATAGAACATCTGAGACTTTTTATTCATCCTGTAGCTATGCCCTGTTATATATTGCTTATCTCACTTAGAGGGTAAGCTCCTTGAGAACAAGGATTGTCTAATTTTTTTCTGTTTGCATACTTAGGTCTTAAAATAGCACTTGGCAAATAATAAGTTTTTAAAATGATTTTTTATCCATTCATTCACCATGATAGGTATACAATTGATTTACTTTCTGAGAGTTTCAAAAAATGAAATTGATTGTTGTTGATGGCAATGTGTGTGTATGTGTCTGTGTCTCTGTGTGTATGTGTGATTCTTTTATGATTTAACTAAAATATAATAAAAAAGGAACTTAGACAGGCTGTTCAAATAGTTTTTGGTTGATATTTTAAAGTGATGTCTTTCATGTTTTTCACTATTTCAACAGATAATTGCATGGGGTTAGATTCAACCTATAATCACTCTGGGCCTTACAGGTTTTTCTTTGAGTGAAGACACTCTGAACTCAGCCATCCCTTAATGATTCTTCATATCAGAGTATAACTACAGACTTCTTATCCTTGAAAATATTTCTAATTTTTACATTCTAATGTAGTACTTCTTTTAAATGTAACTGCTATTATTAATCCAAGATTCTGCCATTAATCAAACATCATTGCTTTTCTTTCAAAGACATTTTATGTTTCTTTCTCTTGCCTTGTCTACTTCCCAAATATTTTTCATCCTCATTATGATTATCTTCTATAACCTGACTATGAAGGCTAAGTATAATATCACTCTAATTAATAGTTGGCATATGCTTTGTGTGAGGTTTATATTCTGCTCTGGCAGGGGAAGTGACTGATGAGCTGCAGTCACCTCTGATTTTCTGTGGTGTATGCAAATTAGCACAAAATGATGTTCATTCTAAAAAGATTAGATTTTGTCATGAGACAATCTGAATTGGCCTCATGATTCAAGGAATGTTGCAACAGAAATATTTGAATATTTATCTTCTGGCCATGAACACTTTGGACAGAATGGATCCCAAGTTATTCTATCTATGACACAATCTAAAGAAATCTGCTCTACTATTGAGCATTGTCTGCCCTTGTAGCAGAATGCCATCTTGTTATATGAATCCTATAAGGATTAAGTCAAAAGCCCAGAATCCATATGAACTATTTTTATTTTTATTTAATAATGGTTTTTTTATTTGAATCCTGGAAGATAGGGAAAATTCTTTCTCTTAAAAGACTTATTCCTTGAAGATGATATATAAATAATAAATAAGTAGGATTGATATTATCTTTAAGATTAACCACAGTTTCATCTGCATTAATATACATAATATTTGACACAGAGACTTATTTGATGGAATTTTGATCGACAGAATATTTCCCCAATGCAAAAAATTTTGCAAATAAACCAAGATGCTAACTCTTTTCTCCCAAAAACAATATTTCAAAGGATTTCAAAAGGATTTCTTTTGTCTTTGGCCTAATGCTTTCTTAAGACTAGATGTCCAGTATTGTGAGACTATATTTGCAACATAATCCATGTGACCTACCTTATTCTGGAAAAGCTTAGTATCTTTTGCTCTTAGATAACTACCAAGATAATAAATAAGTATGATTTCCTTATATGTGGGGGGGATCTAGAAAGCTCAAATTAATGAAGAATACACAGAAATACCTTGTATTTTAATCATTTGAAATGTTTCTACTTTCATGACTTTTCATACCTTGGCCCTTTTTCTATAATCACATGACAATTACCCTAATTCACTATGGAGGGAGGGATAGAGGGAGAGAAAGAGATATGATGAGAAAAAGGAGATGAAAGAAGAGAACAGAGATTTGAAAGTCTGATTCAAAAGTTGAAATCAAGGATAGAATATTAGGGACAAAATGTGAAGAAGCAAGGGCATTTGAATGCAGGGCTGCTGTAATTGATTCCATTTTTAGAGTTAATGAATGGTTCTTGAATTTTGTGAATATTAAACAATATGGAGAGAGATGGTAATGTGACTGGAAAGAGGTATCTTTGAAAATTGTTTACTGCACTTTAAGTTGGGCCAAGAAAGATAACCAAAATGCAAAAAATAGTAATTTACATGACTACAATTAAAATAATTCTGACCAACTTGCTATAGAAATTACATTTGGGTGAAAAAAACAACCTCACCCTAGAAGTAGGAGGTAAGGACTCCAGAATCAGGCTACTATTCCTTCTTTCTTTAGAGTTCTTTATGTATCTCTGAAGAGTCATGGTGAATGCTAATCCTCATTGTTCCTTTAATATCATTAATTTCATAACTGTCTCTTCCATATCATCTAAACTGTGAGAAAAATATCAAAATAATTTAACCAAGTAATATCATTTAGCTCTTACAAAGGGATATTTATTGAGAACATGAAGCAAGGGTTAATTTCTGTATCTTGTATAACTAATTTTAGACAATGTTTCTTGTAGGATTTCATGTTTCCACTGCTGGGTGGACACACTGATGATTTAGTTCAAGCAGGTTACTTGGTAGTTGTATTGTATATATATCAGATTGACTACTGTTAATACTCATGACTAGATTGGGTCATACAGGTCATTCTCAAGGGCAGAGTCCTAATATGACTTGCTTTCATCAGTGGTTCATAACATAATCAGGTGTGTTTCCAGAGAACCATTCATCTAAGGTTAAGAAAATTGAAAGACAATCCAGACAAAACAAACAGCAATATCATACATTTATGCCACTTAGTAGACTATAGTAGTTATTCCTCCTAATCATTCAAAAGGAGAGAGATAGAGATAGAAACAAGAGAGACAGAGAGAGGGACAGAGGCAGATAGACAGCCAGACAGACATCTAGACAGACACAGAGAGACCGAGACAGAGATAGTCAAAGAAAGAGAGAGAAAGAGACAGAGACAGACAGAGAGAGAGAGAGAGAAGGAGGGAGACAGACAGACAGATAGACAAACAGAGAGTTCCTCATGGAATTTTATGTCTGGAAATACAAATTTAGTGCAACAGCAATTTAATAGAATATCTTTCACCATACAGTAAGTAGACAGAAAATAGCCAATACATATCTATACTGGCTTTAAAGTCAGATCAGGGCTTTTATGCACTCTGGAAAGAAGAGCTCACCAAGGCTCCAAATGGGTGGGACAGGCAAAATACATTGTGCATGCTTCCTGTCTAATTGCAACTTACATATTTATTTCATGGCTAGTTGGATTAAACTTGTCTTGTCCACCCGTCACTATATTCTATGGTACTAGAAATGGATTTGAAAGAACCACCAAATGATTTGCATAAAATATATTAGGTCAGTAATTTTAAAATCAAACAGAAAACATTTGGGAGAGGTGGTAGAAAGAATGTACAGAGAGAGAAACAGAGAACATAAATGAGAGAATCATGAATTTGGAATTGAAAGCTCTTTCAGGCCAAACCTCCTTACCTACTTTTTAATTCATTAAGAAACGATGGTTCAGAAAAGGAAAGTAACTGGTTGGAAGTTTCCTAGGTACTAAATAGGAAAACATGAATTCAAACCCAGGTCTTCTGATTCCAACTCATCAGTCTGTCTCCCATTCCATGGTCCCTCCTCTTGGAAAATAGGTGGAGGGTCTACCAAACTGATGGCTATTGATACTATTTTTTCTATGTATTCCTTTCCTATATTTCCCTCTATATCTTCCTGTTGACTCCAATTCTGGTTATTAAATTCACAAGATAATGCAACTGATAATTTCAAGAACCTGATGTAGTTAGAGAAGCAGTCTGATTTAATAACTCAATATATATTTATTAAATGTCTACTGTGTTCCAAGTACTCTGCTGGGAATATAAGTATAAAGAATAAAGCATTTCCTAACTGTGATAACTTTATGTTATAAAGATGAAGACAACAATAACATGTAGAAACAAATACAATATATAAGATAAGTACAAATATATTTAAGTAATAAAATAGAAGGAAGATCGAGGAGGGTATTATTCTATAACTTCAGGGTTTTAGAGGGAGAATAGGTAAAGCTCTGGGGGCTTCTGAGCTTCTCTCCATTACAGACAATGGTTTGTGATCTCCACCTAAAGGAAGAGAGGAACATGAGGAAGTCAACAAAAGGAGGGAATGAATTCCAGGCATTTGGGAAGGTCAATGGCAAGTTAAATAGATTAGCAAAGAAGTGTTGTATGTGAGAAACAAAGAGAAGGTCAGCTTGTAAGGATTACAACATATATTTAGGGTAAGGTCCATGTCTCTAGAGGGGCTAGATAGAATCTACCTCCTGTAGGGCTTCTTTAACATCTAAACAAAGGAATGTAAGACTTGAAATCAGGAAGACCTGGGTTAAACTCCTATCTCTGATTTATTGGCAGTGTGATTTAGAGCCTCAATTATTTCACAAGTAAAATATGATTAGTAATAACAACTACCTCATGGAGTTTTTGTGAGGCTCAAATAAGAAAATTTATATAAAACCTTTATATACATTATATAAGTACTTATATAGATATAATATGTATAAATATTTTCATGTATATGTATGCAATATTATACATTTACACTTATACATAAATTTTATAGATACATCCATGCATACATATATATATATATATATACATAAGTACAGATACACATTTGCATATAAATAGACATATAGAGGCACATGTGTATATGGATAGACATGCAGGTATATGCATATATAAATGCATGCAAATATAATTTCCTCCTTCTGTCCAGTAGGTTTTGTAGGAGTCAAGTGATTAGGAGCTCAACATTGTGAACATCATCCCTGATAGATACATCAACACTTTTTATCATAAGTCATCCTTTTTTCTCTTTAAGGAGAATTGTCTATATGAGATTAATCAGGTGGATCAGGAGAAACCCCTCCTATTGCTTTCAAATAGATTATTTTGAATAATGTGTCACCACTTTGCTGGATCATCTACATTTGCTGTTAAAAACTTTGTAAAAACCCCATATTCTCTTATGTATCTCTCTCTGAAATGGAGTTTTAGCCTTCAGGAGATAGACTCTCTCCTTTTTCGTTTTCCTCAGCTCCTGCTCCCCAATCATTTCCTCTGAATTGTTCCAATAGTATTGTGGTTGGAAAACTAGTTTCAGTAGAATATCACACTTCATGAGGAGAAAGTAAGTGGATAATAAAATATCCTTAGGTTCAGGTTGATGATCTGATGGGGCTGAGCTGTGGATTCAGCTGGCTGACCTCATCTACTCTGAGTGCAAATAAACCCTAGGAGTCATTATCTTTATTCTTTCTTGACATTAACTGAAGAAAAATCCCAGTCAGACACTGCCTCTTAATCAGTCAGTGTCAGAAAGTGTTACAATCACTAAACATTCCTTTTATTACTGATTTTATTATGAGAACTCAGAAAGACTGTCTCTTGCTCATATCTGATGTGTCTATCTCAACAGAATTTTCTATGGTACTCCTTTCTTGTCACATGAGTCTAATCTGAGTCCAAGTTGTTAAAAAGTCTGACCTCCTTTTAATATAGCAAGTTGTATTAATGGTTATGTTCCAAGTCTGTTTTGGGTAGTCATTATTAAAATTAAGGAAAGCAGAGGGCAATGGATGGAGATTAGGCATTTCTGTAAGGATGACATTAGTTCAAATTTCCCCCTCTCCTGATACATATGAGTTCTATGAGTCTATTCAAATCACTGTGTGACCTTAGAAAAGTCACTCAACATCTTCCGTGACCCATCTTCATTTGTTGACTTCATCAGTTTCTATACATTTGATTATCATCTCAATGTGGTTTCACACATAAAATTCTAATCTCCCCCTTGAGCTTTAGTCCTTCATTACTAACTATATTAGACAGATCAAACTGGGTTTGTAAGACAACCATTTTGTTCTCACACAGACACTCTTTTAGTCCCTTATCACCTGTCACCTAGATTATTATAAATTTCTTATAATTTGTCAAATCTGTTTCCCTTCTAGTCTCCAAGACTTCTTTAATTCAATCTATTTAAAATGGAAGTCATAATCTGTCCTCTCTTCTCAAGCCAACCCTTCATCCAAACTTCTGTATTTCTATTAAAAGACATCAATCATCATTTTGTTCTTTCAGTTTCTTAGGTTGTAACCTAACCATCATTTTTAATTCCTCACCTTTTATATCAATTCAGCTGGAAGATCTAATGGATTGTATATCTATAAGATCATTTATATTCAATGCCTTTTCTCTCCTCATAAACCACAATTTTATTTCAGGCCTTTATTACCTTGTGATTAGATTATTATAATAGTCTGTTGCATAGTCTTCTATTGTCATGTCTTTTTCTTGTCTAGTCTAAATTCCACAGAGCTGTCAAAATGTTTTGTTCCTTAAACATAAGTCTGAGAGGAACCAAGATCATGGAGAGAAGCTTGGATGCCCCCAGAGCTTTTCCCAGTCTCCCTCTAAAGCCCTAAAGTAATACAATTCACAAAAAGACAGAATGAATCAACATTTCAGCTTAAGATATCTTTGAGGAACTTCAGGAAAAAGGGAGAAAAGCCCAGCATAGGTGAGGGAACTGGAAAGTCAGCAGGATGCTATTATCCACAGCATAGCTCAGTAACCAAAAGAACTGGGTTCCAGCTCAGTAGGCAGTCATACAGAAGACCAGCAGTGAGCGTCTCAGCTCCAGTGAGGAAGGCAGACTTCAAACCCCAGAAGCTGGTACAATAGACAGAACTGAGTCAGGCTATCTCAGGACAAGGAGTAAACCACAACTTGAGACCTCAGTGCAGAAAGTCAGGGACACCCTAGACCCCAGGATAAAATGTTTGGGACCGTGTCAACAAAAAAAAAAGCTAGTCATACAAAGCTACTATCATGACAGGAAAGATAGAAATGCCATCTCAGAGTAGGAAAACATTAACAAAATCCCTACATGTGAAGCCCTAAACTGGATTATTAATTAGTCTCAAATCCAAAAAGTCTTCTTGGAAGAGCTCAAAAAGGATTTTTAGGAGTCAAGTGATTAGGAGCTCAATATTCTGAACATCATCCCTGATAGATACCTCAACACTTTTTATCATATGTCCTCCTCTTTTCTCTTTAAGGAGAATTGTCTATATAAGATTAATCAGGTGGATCAGGAGAAACCCCTCCCTTTCCTTTCAAATAGATTATTTTGAATAATGTGTCACCATTATTTTCAAAACCAAAGGAAAGATGAAGGAAAAATTGAGAAAAATGAGAATCATGCAGGAGAATTATGAAAAATTAGAAAAAGAAACATTTAGAAAAATGTTAATTTAGAAAAAATTAACTGAAGAAAACAATACATTTAAAAGGAGAATTGAACAACTGGACAAAGAAAAAAACTCTTTTTTCAAAAGTAGAATTGAACAACTAGAAAACTGACAATTGAAATACAAAAACTAACTGCAGAAAATAAATCCTTAAAAATTAGATTTAGGCAAGTGGAAATTAATGTCTCTAGTAGACATCAAGTATAGATAAAATAGGACTTCTAGTGAAGATGGCAGAGAGAAGACAGGTACTGTATTAAGTACTCCTCTTTTCCCTCAAAAACAACATGAAAGTAACCTCTTAACAGAAATTCGATTGACAAAACGGAGAAACAGAAGTTAGGAGAAGAACACCTACTCTTAGTAGGTGTTGTCTGTCTCAGGGGACCATGGGTGAACCAGGAGACAAGAGTAGAGGATCAGCACAGGGAAAGCATCTGGAGGAAGCTGGAGAAGCAGCCTCAGCCATAGAGACATTGGTGATTTGTGGGTGCAACAAAATTGTGCATTTAATCCAGCAATGCCACTATTAAGTTTGTATTCCAAAGAGAGCATAAAAAAAGGAAAAAGACTCACAGGTGCAAAAATATTCATAGCAGCTCTTTTTTGTAGTATCAAAGAACTGGAAATTTATGGGTAACCCATCAATTGGAGAATAGTTAAATAAACTGTGGAACATGAAGGTGGTGGAGTTCCTATTGTTCTGTATGACTACATGAATGGATGGACTTCAGAAAAGCCTGAATAGACTTGCATGATCGGATACTGAATGAAATAAGAAGAAGCAGGAGAACATTTTACACATTAACAGAAATATTGTGAGATGATTAACTATGATGGACTCAGCTCCTCTCCACAGTTCAGTGATCAAGGACCAATCAAAGAGATTTGTGATGGAAAATGTCATCCACATTCAGAGAAAAACCAAAATATAAACCAAATATAAATATAAATCAAAGCATGCTATTTTCATTTTTATAATTTCTTTCTCATGCTTTCCCCCCTCCCCATCTTGTTCTGATTTTTCTTTCACAACATGACTAATATGGAAATATGTTGAACATGATTGTATGTGTACAACTTATATCAGATTACTTGCTTCCAGTGGAGGTAGGAAGGGAGTAAGGATGGTAGAAATATGTGAAATTCAATAGCTCCAGAAAAGATGAATATTGGAAACTCTTTGCATGTAGTTGGAAAAAAATAAAACAATATAAAGAAACCCACAAGTCTGTCCATATCACAACATTACTCAATGAATTCCATTGCTCTCTATTGCTTCTAGGATAAAATTCAATATATCTAATTTTGGAAGCTTTTCACAACCTGAATCCAGCATACTTTTCAATTGCATAATACATAATTCGCTTTTTTTCCCTTTACTATCTGCCAAACTGTCTCTTTTTCATTTCCTCACACATGACACTTTGTGCCTTCACATTGACTATACACTGCTTGGGATATACTCCTTCATTACCCATGCCTTGTGGAATCCTTCTTTTCTTTCAATTTGCATCCAAAATTCTTCCCCTTCTACATACAGCTCTTATGGATCTCTCCAACTATTATTGTCTTCCCTTTATAATGAACTTCTTTTAATATATATATATATATATATATATATATATATATATATATAATTTATTTTGTTTATATTTATTCTGGATATACATTTATGTTCTTCTTTTTGAATTAGAATATAAGTTCCTATAGAATAGATACTGTTGTAATTTGTATTTTTATTCTCAGCTTCTATCTTTGTGCCTGAAATGTTGACTGACTATGAATATGATATAAAAAGCACGTCTCAGCAAAACATTTAAAATTAATAAAGAAATGTTTGCTGTTATCATTTTCTCATTTTTCTTGAAGTTATGTGTGTAGTTTAATCATTCTTAATAGATTTTAAGTTCTACATATAAGGAACAAGGTTCACTTTATTTTTGTATCTGACTTAGTGTCCAGAAATGTTCCATTCACACAATGGATACTTGATAAGTATTTGTTTAATTCAATTCAGTTAATGAATTTTACTGAACTAAACACATTGAGTGGGCAAGATAATTAAACTGACCATTTGTACTTCAAAAATATAACTCTGGAGTAAAGCTTTCAGTGAGGCATGTAAGATGTCAAAGGCAAAGATAAATGAGTCATTTTCCAGGGACCTTTCAAGGGCATGGCAGCTGTCTGCAGTAATGAGATGCTTCTTCCCATCTAATAAAATCCTGTTTCTATGAAAGGGTAAATAGGAAGTGGAATAGGATTGGCAGCTTCTGACACTCACTTTGGGAATAAGAATACAGGATGTATAGCAAGAAGAGACTTATAGATCAGTTAGTACAAGCTCTTCCTTTAATAGTGAAGGAAATTGAGGCAGAGACCGAGAAAGTAACCATCCAAAGACATATAGCTAGGAAGCAACTGAGCCTGGATTTATACTGTGTCTGACTCTAAATTCTGTATTTTGTTAGTCTGTAGACTACACAGTGGTGTGATTTAAACTCCTGAATTATCAAGGCCAGATATGCAAAGTCAAGCATTGTGGACTTTACTTGACCAAATTCTTCTGAACTCAAGTTGACTAAATAGACAAACAGTTGGTCCTATTTCAAAAAGGCTCAAGAGACAATCTTGGACTCCTTCAAGACTTTTCTTTGTTTACAGAAACTCTGGAAATCAGCAAAGAAATAAAATATTTGCAATCAGGTGAGGAAATACCCAATGAAATCACAGAATGACAGAATTTTGGTACTGAAAGGGATGTCATAATCAGTCATATGTAAAAAAAGAATATCCTTTTCAAAATACTTGAATAATTGTTATTCACCCTCTATTTGTATATTTCTAATGAGGAGGAAACCACTGCCCAATGCAGCTCAATCTACTTTTGGATAACTATTAGAAAGTTTTTTCCTGACCTTTATCCTAAATTTGACTATTTGCAAACAGTTTAACTAGTCAAGCTCTCTCTTTTCAGACAGTTCAAATTGTAATACCTCTTCTACCTGACAATACTGCAAATGCTTTAAGAGAGTTGCTATTGTCTCCCTGAGTCTTCACTTGTAAACACAATAATTACTAGTTTTTTAGCTTGATGGAGTTAAGGCCCTGGTTGCCCTCCCCTGGATGCTCTCCAGTTTATTATTGTCTATTATAAATGGTGACATTCAGAGCTGAAGACCATATTCCAGATGTAGTCTTAGTGAGGCAGAATATAAGATTATCTCTCTCTTATTTTTGGATACTATGCTTCACAATGCAGCCTATGATATTATTGATATTTTTGGTCAATAAATATTTATTAAACCCTAATTATGAGGCAAGCACTGTGCTAAATACTAGGAATTCAAGAGACTTCATAGATCTAGCAATCTAATAATGGAGACCAAAAGCGAACAAATTCATAAGTTCAATCCATATGCAGGAAAAATAGAAAATGATTAAAGGTGAAGACACTAGAATTAAGAGGAATTGGAAACAAATTCCTATAGAAGATGAGATTTTAGCTGGGACTTGAAAGAAACCAAGAAAACTAGTCAGCAGAGATGAGGAGGCAGAATATCCCAAGCATGAGGATAGCCAGAGAAATTGTCTCAACCTGAGAGATGGAATATTCTATTGGATTTATGTGGTAACCAATAAGTTGTTAAGAAGACTGGAAAGGTCTTTGGGGTAGGGATTAAGTCATAGAGGTCTTTGAAGCCCAAAACAGAGGATTATATATTTGATGTTGGAGGTAATAAGAAAGCTACTGAAGTTTAGTGGGTGGGGGGTGGGAGGTAACATGGTTGGAACTGCACTTTAGAAAGATAACTTTGGTGGCCAAATCGAAAGGATGGATCAGAGCGGAAAGAAATTTCAGACCCATTAACAGTATATTGCAGTACTCTAAGCATGAATTGATGATGAACCAGGGTAGTGGCAATATTAAAGGAGAGAATGGCTGCTTCTGAGAGATGTTGCAAAGATGAAAGATAGTAAAGAGTTGAGGATGACACCTAGATTTTTGGTTTGGGGGATTAAGAGGATAATGCTGCCCTGTATAGTAGATAGGGAAATTAGAAATTGTGAATTTTATTAGTAGGGAGATAAAGAATTCCGTTTGCACAGGTTAAGTTTAATATTTCTACTGGATATTCAGTTGGAGATATTGAAAAGACAGGTGGAGGTCAGAGGTCAACAGAGAGGTTAGTGTAGGATATGTTGTTTTGAAAATCATCAGCAAAGATATGATAATTTAATCCATGGAAACTGATGAAATCACTAAGTTAAATAAAAGTTGGGAAAAGAGAAGAGGGCACAGAATAGCTCCCTTTATGAAATCCATGGTTAAAGGGCATGACCTGAATGAGGATCCTAGAAAGGAGACTGAGAAGAAGCAGTCAGATTAACAAAGAAGAGAATCAAGAGTGAGAAGTCTTTTCTTCTTTTTTTCTTTTTCTTTCCTTTTCTTTTTTTAAAAATGTCTCATCACTACTGACTCCTACTGAAGTTATGAATCTTTTGAGGCTGATCAGGATAAAGAAAAAAACCACACCTTTAATTTCACTGGAAACTTCCTCTAAGTATTCAAGTCTTCTACCCATATTTCCTCTACATAAAGGAATTTGCATGTGCCTCTCTACAATTTACATCTTTCTTAGTTACCTAGTTACTAAGCCATTGAAACTGACTGATAAAATACCAAATCAGAAAAGTCAATTTTTCTTTTGGGAGATTTATAGAAAAAAGGCTGTCTGTTCTACCAATAGTAAATCAGAGAAGGATTAAAGCAAAATAAAACAAGCAAAAAAAAGTTACTTGGTGCCACTCAGTAAGTGCTGCCTTTTTTATTTATTCAATTCAATTCAACAAGAATTTTGAAGTGCCAATTTAATGGAAAATCCTTCAGTAGGTACTGGTAATACTTAGACAAAACAAAAGAAAAGAAAAAAAGTCTCTTCTTTCATTGATTTTATATTCTCCTGGGAGGAGAGCCACATCAGGTAAAAGTATAAGTAAATTTAGGGTTATTGTGAGGTTCAAATGAGAAAATGAATAGAAAACATTTGGACATCTTTAAAGTACTATATGAATGCCTTCCCCACCATTATCTTCTCTTCCACCCCTGTTCCTTTTCCTCCCCTTCCTCCTCTTCATCTTCACAGTTTTCATGACTTCCTTACCTATCTTTCACTGTAGTCTTACTGAGCTAAAGAATGTTTAAAAAAACAAAACAGGGGTATGCTGAAAGAAGTGTTTAACAATTGAGCTCTTGGAAGAAAATAGTTGACATCTTGGCTAGTGAAAAGAAGAGGATAAGGTAATAGAGATATTTCAGAAGTAGAAATGATTCAACTTTGCAAGTATCTGTGGTGGGTGGTAGTTGAGGGAAAAATGTCAAAGACAATGATGGAGATGAGAATCTGGGTGACTGGAAGCATTCTGGTATTAGAAAAAGGAAAAGGGGATGATTTATAATGGGAAGATACATACTGAGTTTAGTTAACAGAACATGCTCAAAAATAAATATTCTCAGAACCTGCCTACTACTATTGTCTATGAAAAAAATCACCATGTATATGAAAGGGAAGCATTTGTTAAAGGGATAACCAATTATTTGACAAATGTAATCAAGGTAAATAGCTAATTTTGTTAATTTCAATCCAGGTCTCTATTGATTTTTCTTCCTGATTAAAAAAAATTTATGGATTTTTTTACATTGTTCTAAAACTTGAATATTTGCTCCTTCTTTAGAATCTACCTTTGGAAAGAATTAAATAGACCCAATTTCACTTATTGAAAAGTGAGATATCATATTCCACATTTTGTTCCTTTAGTCCAATTGTTTTCTATTTTCTTTATTGGTGCTTTAGAATTAAAATCTATATATACATATATATATATATATATACATTTATGCATAATCCATTGTTATATGTATGTATTTAAAAGGATAAGGAAATGAAATTCCAGGGGAAAGGTACTAAGTTTATTTCTTTTCCCAGGAAGTTCAGTTCATGCTGAGAAAAATAAAATACAAACATTCTGCCTTAACCCATGTGTACATTAATAAACTCATGTCAAATACTCATTACCTTGCCACACAGGTAAAGAAAGAAATAATAGCACTTCCTTGATGAAGAACCTTATATGTGGCCATAATTTCATCTATTTTTTGCAGGAGATGGATGTAAGAATGAACAAATTCTTAATTAAAAATATTAATAAATATGTAGTAATGGTACCTAATGAGTTCTTCACAGTGAATTTTGTAATTCCAATATAAATGTTTTCCAAACTACAAAGAATATATTATGTATGTATATATATATGTATGTGTATACCATATATATATATGTATATATACATATATATATATACTATTTGTAGTTTTTGTATGTATCTACATGTCCATACTTATACATTGTAAAGTTCTGCTATATTTCTTTTACAATAAATCAAGGATAAGTGAGATAAAATTATATAGATGAATCAAACAGAAGTAAAATATACAAAAGCAAAACATGATGTGCTACTTTTTTTTTAAGAAAATAATTTCTTTTTTGGTTTTAGTGTGCAGCGGCTTTTATAAATCCAATTGAGAGGTAGAGTCTGTGAATAACTCAGAAACATTTAATGGGACACAGAGAAGATGAAGAGGGGATGTTAAAGAGCAAAACCTTCTTCAGGGTTGGGTTGCTCCTCCTAAGTGACTGGTAGACTGTTGTCTTTGAGTTGGGAATGGAAGTCTTTGGGTAGGCCAGGAGGTTCTTTGGAAAATCCCTATACCTAATTTGAACAGGTAAGCCTCAGGGCCCAGAATTGATTGCTGTAGGCAAAGAGAACAAGATTTCAAAAGGGAATGAAATCCTTACCTACCTAAGGCCTTCCATTTGAGGAACTCAGTTCTTCAGAGATCTGACATCAATATCTGATATCCTGATATCCACCCCACCTTTGTTTATAAGAAATTATAGACCTTCTGACTTAATACAAACACAAGCACACAACTTAAAATGACATATTTTAGACAGTTTGATAGCAAAATCATAGACTAGGATGTAATGTTTTCAATAAAGGAGAGGGCTGACAAGTACAACAGAGAAATCAACTCATTCTTTGAAAGCATTTTAACATTCAGTGTGCTGGCAACATCGCTAGGAAAGGTTAAGGTTCCTGAAGTTGTTTTAAATGAATCAAACATTTGTTTTCCATGTTTGACAGTCTCAGCTGAAACCAAAAACAGATCACAGATAGACTTCTAATTCTTTTCTGATAAAGCAGTGGGCACTTCAGACTTACCCATTATCATAAAGCAAGTCTGTGCCCTGGAAGTAAATGTAGGACATATTTAATATTGTGACTCAAATCTTATTCATAAGTAATACACATAGGAAGGGTGATAAGCAAAGGCAAACTTTACATTAATCATTAGGAAAATCACATTAGAATCATACCCATAAATGGATTTTGTGTGCTTTCTGTGCTCAATATTTTTCCTTTCTTCAAAGAAAGTTATGTTAATTTATCTGTCTAGAATTAATAAATTAAACAACATTGTTAATTAATATTATTATTCACAATAGTTAAGACTACCATTACTACTAATAAAGATCGTTTAGTCACAGTGTAGTGGATTGAGGGCTGACCTCAGAGCCTGAAAGTTCTAGGTACAATTCTTTCTCTGAAATGTATGGGAATGGTGACCTTGGGGGCGTAACTTTACTTCATAGTACCTTAAGCCCCAGTCTAAGATTTTAAATTACAGTCTTGCTTGTCCTGTTTAGCAGCAGGTATTGTCTCACCAGGAATTTCTTATTTCTGATCAAATAATATGTAAAATTTATTCATACTTATATTCTGCTTTCTACTAAATAACAAATTTTGTACTGTTTACAATGTGTTTTTCCTAAAAAAATAGCAACATTGTGATTGTTAGTACATGTGCCATCAATTCCAAATTTGTTTTAAAAAATAGACAAATAAGTTCAAAATATTTAATTGACTTGGCCATGGAAATGGTTATTATAGGAACCATGGTATAAAGATGGCAAGAGATGTCAAAAATCTTTAGCCAACCCTTACCACTTCTGTGGCCTCCTTCACCCATTGCCACTACCTTTTTCAGAGAGTTTAAGTAACTTGAACTAAATTACTCAGAGGTAGGATTTGAACTTCTGAATACAGAATCCATACTATTTTCACTAAAATTTGTAATTCCAAATCCATTTTTTCTTTCTGTTACTCTACATTCCGTTTCAAAGACTCATTCCAATTAATTTGCTGCTATAGTGATTCAAAAATATCATTCTTGTCACCAGAAGTGGCTCTTTCAATCAGATTTTCCACAATTTACTGATGGACCGTTGGCCATATTGAAACTTTGGTTACACCCAGTTCTATTACTTTAAGGCAGTCTCTAACATCTGAAAGCCTTCACACTTTGATCATTAGTCAGAAGATCATTTTTCTCTTTTGTTCTTATATAGGCATGTTAATATATTCAACTTTTCATTTGGGTTTTTCTTGCCAAAGATACAACAGTGGTATGCCATTTTCTCTACAGATCATTTTTTTTTTGCATATGAGCAAACTGAGACAAACAGGATTCATTAACATGCCTAGAGTAGCAAAGATATAAAGTGTCCAAGGTCATTTAAATATCAGATCTTTCTGACCCTAGACTCAGTTCTCTAACCACTGTGCAAATTAACTGCTCAATCAGGACATCATAAAATCTCAGAATTGGAAGATGCTTCAAAGTTCAAGTTATACCTATATAGACTATGGCACCCTCAGAGTGATCCTCTAGCACCTACACAAAAGCTTCCAAAAACGGGCAATTCTAGTGTCTATTATACTTTTGGAAAGATCTAATTAGAAAAGATTTATGTTCAACCAAAGTTTGCCTTCTGTCCATCTTCTACCTGCTGCTGCTAATTCTGCTCTTGGCGGCCAATGAAACAAGTCTAACTCATTTCCTGCAAATATTTGTGGACAGCTAATATATCTTTCTTTGTATCTTTTCTTTTTCAAGTTAATAATTTATCTCTTTCAAGTGATACTGATGTGTTGGCTTTGACTCCCTTTAGCAGTTATTGTCCTCTGATTGTACTTTTTTGTTGATTTCCTTTCTGAAATATGATGTTGAAAACATAGTCTAAGAATGACAGCAAATAGGAAAACTATTGCTTTCTTTCCTTTATATGTTCTACTACTTCTGTTAATGCTGTCTATTGACACATAATGAATTTTGCTTATTATTTGATAAAAATTCAAGTTTCCTCTTCACAAAGGTTTATCTATATGTTCCTCACCCTTTATATGCCTTGCATGTATGTTTTTGTTTTAAACATGTATGTTTTATTAATACTAAATTTTCTTATATACGATTTGACTTTATTCATTGAATAAAGTCCATTGAAATCTTTTTTTTTGAATTTTGATTCTATCACTCAATGAGATATTTCATGTCAACTACAAATTTGATTAGTATGTCATCTATATTTTCATCCAAGTTGCTAATAAAAAAGTTGAAAGGAATAAGACCAAGAACTGAGCCCTCGGTGCTCTACTAGAGATGTCAAAAGGGAAGTTGGTCTGAATGCACAGTTAACCTTCTAATTTACTTATTTGCATTCAAGTTCTAGATTTATTATTGTAGACTCTTGTTAAACTTAATTAACACTTAATAAGTATCTACAAAGAGTCTGACACCATGTTAAGTGTGAAGAAACAGAGACAAAAGAAAGTCCCTACTCTCAAGGAATTTACATTCTAATGGAGGGAGACAACATGGAAACAAATAGACATGAAGCAAGTATATTCAGGATGAACAGTAAGTATTTGAAAGGGAAGGCACACAAGGAAGACTGGAAAAGACTTCATGAAACGCTAAGATTGTATTTGGGACTAAAAAAATGAAGTAAGTCATTAGGCAGAGGTGAGGTGGGAGAGTATTACAGGCCCCGGGGAATGGCAAGAAAAAAATGCCTGGGATGGAGTGCTTAGATCCTGGAAATAGCCAGACTTGCTGTTGTTGGATCAAAGAGTATGTGGTAGAAAATGTGTGTTGAGAAGACTGGAAAGTTAGGGCCACTTTCTCTGCAGATAGTAAAAAACTCATCCATTCCCTGTCTTAACTTCAAATATGTCCAGCAACTTGCAAAGTGCATTGTTACACAGTAGATTTCTAATGGATACCTCCTGAATTGCATTGGTTTTCCTTCATATAATGCTGCTTATCAAAAGGGAGATGTTCCTTCAGACATCATCCCATCCAATACATACATGAAGTAGGAAGCAAATTTACAGTATTTCATACAAATGGACATTGAGTTTGTATTAGGAAAAAAAAACCTTTTTTTTTTCATTTAGATGGCAAAGGGATGAATTGAAATCTGTCCATGTATTTAGGATATGTCCATGGGCAAAATGAAGATATTAGCTCTTACCTCATAGTCACATCACCTTGGTTTCTTGGTAAATTTTTTCTAAGATGCTAGCTAAGGGTAAATTTTGTAGACACTCATAGTATCATTATTTTCTGCAAACTTGTTATGCAATTTCCTTTATTTTAAGGGGGAAAGAATCTTTCTATGCCCTTATAGAACATACCCGTTCCAGTGGACTCACCCCATAAAGGTCTTGAAAAGGAAGTTTGTCAAGAAGTAACAAATTCTATTACCTTTAGTGAAATAATGAAGTAAAGAGCCATGCAGTGACTTAGAGAATTGCATGAAAGTAGAGAGAAGAGCAGGGGTAAGCAAGTAGTACAATAGATAGTGTGGACCTGGAATCAGAAGGACTCATCTCCCTGAGTTTGAATCTGATCTCAGATACTTTGCAACTGTGGGAATGTCACTTAACCTTCTTTGTCTTAATCTCCTTATCCAAAAAATGAACTGGAGAAGCAAAAGACAAACCACTCCATTATCTTTGCCAAAAAAAAAAAAAAACGCAAATGAGTTCATGAATAATTTAACTGAAATGACTGAATAACAATATTAGAGTAGAACAGACAGAACACTTGTGCATCTTCTGCTTTATTTGGACATCACACCCTTTTGTGCACCAGATGTTTTGAGTCTTCCACATACTCTACGACATTGGACTTATCACTAAATAAATGTCTGTGTACCACTGGAAATCTTCTCTCAAAGTGCCTTGAATTTTTTAAAATTATCTTTGAAATTGTTTCTTTTTGAGATAGCAGATATCCTAAGCCTGAATATTGTAGCTTAGACAGATACTTGCCTTACAGGTATCTAGGATATCATATATTAAGTGACTTGCTCATATTCATGAATGTAGGATGTGTCAGTAAATGTCTAATACTTTAGGGAGGCAGTGTGGTATAGTGGAAAGAGTAGTGATTCTGAAAACAACAACAACAACAACAACAACAACTGTGTTCAAATTCTGCTTGTAATACTTATTATTTGGGTAACCTTAGATAGTCACTTTAATTTCATGTAACTTACATCTTTCATCTATAGGTTAAGTGGGTGGAAGCTAGTGGGGAGCTGGATTAGATGACTTCTAGGGTTTAGATATATGATGCTTTGATTGACTAGGATTTACCACTTTTACCTCTTTAACAGATTAAAATGGTATGCCTAATACTCAATTCCAGTGTACAGTCAAACTAATTAATTCAGGAAATCACTCTTTTCCCCCGAAAATCAGATAATTTGCCTTTATTCTTCATTTGACATTATCTGCCTGTACAAGGGACAGTCTATATTCAGTCTATAAAATGGACTATGAAAGAAATCAGTCAATATGGTTAGCCATGGGTAACCTTTTGAAATAAAAGCAGATCTTTCAACCATACTGATTATGCAGCAATCTGTATTGATCACTTGTTGCTGACCTGACAACTTGCACAAACCATTTTAGCTGGATTACAAGAATTTTTCTAACTACTAACCACAAACAGAGCCAGAAACACACACACATACACACACACATATACTGTAAAAGTAACATTGCAATATTTATGCCATGAGTTTGGATATTTTTCATATATAGTTTTTAGAAGTAAAGGAATCTTTGATGAAGCTTTTTCCCTATCGTATGGGACATGATTGATATGTTCTTGCTTTTTCTTTAATGTCAAGGGGAAAAAAATCAGCAATTGGCATGTAAGAGCTCACTTATTACAAGAGACAATGGACTTTAAAGAATGTCCAATATGTTCTGAGTTTTAGGAAAATTCAGATTTCAATCTTTTTTTTTTTTATTCGAATCCTTATAAGCAGTAATGATAAAAAGGATAATAACATAACTAACATTTTTGTAGTGTTTGGGGATTACCAAATACAGATATTAATTCATTTTGTCCTTACAACCACCATGGAAGTGGGTTTCAATATTCATAACTCATAGAAAAGGAAACAGAAGAATACAGACATTAAGTGTTTGCCTAGGGTCATAAAGCTAGAAAGAAGTACTTGAGTCTGTATTTGTACTCAGCTTTTTCTGACTCCAGTTAAAACACTCTAAACATTCTGCCACCTAGAAACAGTGTGTCCTAATGCATGGCAACAACATCAATAATAAGTTATCCACCCATTTATATGTCTATATAATTTCATTTCATCTGATCCATGCAAAAAAGGTATGAAGTTGATGCTATTAGAAATCCCATTTAACATACTGTATTTCCCCATGATTAGGACATGTCCTTTTCCAAAAAAAATTGGGGTTTAAAAACTGGGACCATCTTATACAGTGGTTGTAGATTTTTTTACTTGCATTTTCCCACTTTTTCACACATGTTGGCATTGCGTTCACTATTTCTTATTCATTACCAGGATATTAGATTTTTGTTTTGACACCATTATGCCCAGAAATGGCTCAGAAAAGATTTTCATACAGTGCTGAATTCAAGTTCAAAATGATCCGGTTTTCAAAAGTGAATGGAAATCATGCTGCTGAACATCAGTTTGGTCCTCCTCCAACTGAGAAAACAATCTGAGACTGGCTACAGGAAGAAGAAACCCTACTGAAAAGGCTACAACAGAAGAAGGCCATGAGAAGCAAGCAGCAAAATGGCCTGAGTTAGAATAGAAGAGATGGATTGAACATCAAAGGACCATTGGAATTCCTGTGTCCACAAAGATGGTTCAGCAGGAGGCAAGAAGAATTGCTGATGAAGAAGTGACTGATTTTAAAGGAAGACACAATTGGTGCTTCAGGTTCAGAAAAAAGAATGGACTAAGTATGAATCCATGTATCAGATTTGCCCAAAGGATGCCTGAAAGCTATGAGCAGAAGGTCCTTGAATTTCATGATGAATAAAACTTGAGTTCAATAACTTTATGCAATGCATTTTTTTCTGTTCCTATTGGAAAGTAGAACTAGGGCTGGTATTCCTGTATCAAAGGGTATACACTGTTTGATAAATTTGTGTGTATAATTCTATATTGCTCTAAAAAATGGTTGGATCAGTTTACAGTTCCACCATCAGTGCATTAGTGTTCCAATTTTTCCACATCCCTTCCAGCATTTGTCATTTTTCCCTTCTGTAAATTTAGTTAAACTTCATTTGTTTAAGTTGACATTTAAAAGTTGTTTTAATTTGCATTTCTCAAGTCAATAATGATTTAAAGAATTTTTTCATATGACTACATATAGCTTTGATGACTTCTTCAAAAAAGGCCTTTTTATATTCTTTGGTCATTTATCAATTGGCCATGTATCAATCAAATTTTGCAAAGTAGCAAAAATGACTCCTAAACTTATAAATGTGTCAAATTTCTCTATATATTTGAGATGTGAGATCTTTCTTTGAGAAACTGCCTATAAATCCCCCCCCCAGTTTTCTGTCTTTCTAGTCTTTGCCATATTAATTTTATTTGTACAAAACCTTTTTAATTCAATTTTTGTATCTCGCAATGATATTTCTTATTTATTCAAAAATTTCTCTCCTATACAAAAGTCCAATATGCAATATGTTGTAGTTTTTTTATGTTACAGCTATGTCATAAATTGATTTTGATCTAATTTTGGTAATGTTGTATGGTATTGGTCTATAACCAATTTCTGACAGACTGCTTTTAGGTTTCTCAACAATTTTTATTAAATATTCATTTCTTGTCCCACAAGCTTACATACTTGCATTTGTCAAAAACAAGGTTACAAGAATTATTTACAACTATGTATTATATATCTACTCTATTCCCTTGAATCACCTTTCCTTTTTGTAGCTAGTACCACATAGTTTTGATAATTACCACTTTGTAATAAAGTTTAAGAACTAGTCCTGCTAAAATTACTTCCTTTATATATTTTTTCAATAATTCCTTTGTTATTCTTGACTTTTTATTCTTTCAAATTAATTTTTCTATTTTAATTCAAAAATTAATTTTTGATAATTTAATTTGAATAACATTTCACAAGGAGATTAGTTTAGATAGAATTATCATTTTTATAATCTTGAATCTGTCCACTCAAGAAAATTTAATATTTATTCAATTATTTAAATCTGATTTTATTTTTATAAAAAATATTTTATAAATACCATATTCCCCTATGTACAAGATGCACCTTAATTTGGGGGCCTGAAATTTGAAAAAATGTGTTTTACATAAAGTTATCAAAGTTTTACTTATCATGAAATTCAAGAGCTTTCTGCCTATAGCTTTCAGGCATCTTTTGGGTAAGTCTAATGCATGGATGCATGCTCAGTTCATTCAGTTTCATGAACCTGAAGCACCAATCATGTCTTACTTTGAAATCAGTAACTTCTTTTTCATCAGCAATTCTTCTTGCCTCCTGCTGAACCATCTTTGTGGACACCAGAATTCCAATTGCCCTTTGATCTTCAAACCACATCTTCAATTCCCTCTCTATCTCAAGCCATTTGGTTGCTTTGTCTCTCATGACCTTCTTCTGCTGCAGTGTTTTAGTAGGGTTTCTTCTTCTGGTAGCTGGTCTCAAGTTATTTTCTCAGTTGGAGGAGGACCAAACTGACATTCAACAGCACAATTTCCATTCACTTTTGAAAACTAGATCACTTTGAACTTGAATTTGGCACTGTATGAACATGTTTTCTAAGCCATTTCTGGGCAGAATGGGGCAAAACATAACCTAATATATATGGGTAACAAACATGAAACGAGGAATGCAAAGAGAACAAGTGTGAAAAAATGGGAAATGAAAGTATAAAAAATCTACAACCACTGTATGGGCTACTCCCAGTTTTTAGATCCCAAATTTTTCAAAAAAAGCTTGCATCTTATACATGGGGAATCTGGTATGTTCAAATAGTTCAAATAGTTTCTTGTCTTAGAAGCTGTACTATCAAGCATTTAATGTTATTCTTGACAATTTTGAAAGGAGTATTTCTTACTAACTTTTCTTGTAGGGTTTTGCTGCTGATATATAAAAATTCTAATGATTTTATATGGGTTATTTTATATTCTGCTACTTTGCTAGATTTATTTGCTTTAAATAACATCTTTTTAAATCTCTAGGATTTTCCAGGCATGTATACTATTGTTTGCAAAAAGAGATAGTTTTATCACCTTTTTTGATTGTTTTTTGTAAGGCTATGGGGTTAAGTGATTTACCCAAGGTCATACAGCCAGGTAATTATTAAATGTCTGAGGACTCATTTGAACTTAGGTTCTGCTAACTTCAGGACCAGTGCTTTATCCACTGGGTCATCTAACTGACCCTAGTTTTTTCAACTTATTGCTCAATCTGATTCCTTCTATAATTTTTCTTTTCTAATTGCTATTACTACAATTTCTAATATAATATTGAATAATATTGCTGATAATGGGCATCTTTATTTCTCCCTAATCTTATTGGAATAGCTTCTAGTTTATCCTCATTATAAATAATGCTTGATGGTGATTTTAGATGGAAGTTTCTTAATGTATGATTTTTTGTTAATTTTGTTTTTGACATAATTATGTCAATATTTTCTTTATGTTAAACTATCCTTGCCTTCCTACAGTAAACTTCAATTAGTCACAATTTATAATCTTTGAAATATATTGTCATAATCTCCAAGCTAAAATTTTATTTAAAAATTTTGCATCCATATGGATGACCCGGCAATACCAATACTAGACCTATATCCAGAAGAAATCATAAAAAACGGAAAAGTCCTACATGTTCCAAAATATTCATAGCAGTTTTTTATAGCATCAAAGAATTGGAAATTGAGGGGATGATCATCTATTGGAGAATGACTGAACAAGTTATGGTATATGATTGTTATATTACTATTATTCTATAAGAAACAAAGAATGGTTGAACTCTAGAGAAACACGAAACAAATTATAGGAAGTATAGTAAAGTACCAATATAGTAAAGTACCAAGAGAACATATAAACATTAACAATAACATTATGAGTTGATCAGTCTTGATGGATGAAGCTTATTACAAGTTCAGAGAGCTAGGAAACCCTGGGAGACCTGTTATACACAATTCTATTCACATTCTGAGGAAGAAAAATAAAGCAAAACAAAACAAAGAAAGCCTACAGAATCTGAATGAAGACTTTTTAAGAATTTCTCCTATATTTTTCTTTTCTATCTCATGGTTTTCTTTCTTTTCCCTTAGACCTAACTCCTAATACAGAAAATGACTAATCTGTAAACATGTTCAACACAAATGCATATGTATAATGTTCACCAGACTGTTTGCCATTGAGGAGAGAGGAGTGGGAATGCAAGGGGCAGGAAATTATGTAACTTAAAACCATCCATATGCATGTGCATGATGTTGAAAAACTTTCATGGCATGTAACTAGAGAAATAAAATAAAATATCAACTATGAAAAATTTGCATCCATATTCATTATAAAATTGATCTATATAACTTCCCTGTCCATGTCAACTCTACTGTATATTCAAGAAAGAAAGAACAGAGTATTTGAGTAGAGATACACAAATGTAGGCTCAATGAAAAGCCTGTTTAGATTAGAGGATAAATAGAATAAAGTACTTTGGGATAGGTCTCACTTGTGTTCAATATTGGAACAAAATGAGATCAAAATCTTGAGGAATGACTGAATATGAAAAAGCTGTTTTAAACCTTTTGGAAATGGGGGGAGGAGATAAAGGTTAAAATATTACTCCTACCACATTTAAGAGTGTTAAGAGGTCAATCCACAAGCATTTGTTAAGTGCCCACTATGTGAGAGGTAATGTTCTGAGTTGGGGATCCCTCACCAAAAAGTGAGATACTCTGTCCTTCCAGAGATTGCAGTCTACTGAGGGATACAATATAGACACTTGAAAGTAAGTAAAAAAGTATCTATAAAACAAACAAATAGAAATTCTTAGAGGAGGTGGGGGAGAGGCACTCAAATCTAACAAAATCAGGAAATGTCTCTTAAAGGAAATATCACTACATATGAACCCTGAATGAAGTTTAAAGTTTAGTAAAAGAGATATAATATATTTTGATTATTTATAACAAAAGAGAGACTCAGGTTCATAGAGGGAGATTTCAGTTTATATCTGATAGTGGGAATCAAAGAGAGCTTCATACAGGAAATTATATTTTAAAATATAATTTGAATAAAAGGTAAAAATCTATATTTTCAGTATTTTTTTAAAAATTATGAACACCAGTATACAAAGATGATAGGATTTTAATATGAAGTTTATACTACATATAGATTTGTAAAGTTTATCCTGAACCACCATGATAGAGGGAGACATACAAAATATTTGTAGTAGCAAAGAATTAAAAATTGAGGGGATGCCCATTATTGGTTGAATGGCTGAATAAGTTATGGTTTATGAATGTGATGAAATATTATTTTTCTGTAAGAAATCATGAGTAACCAAATTTTAGAATAACCTGGAAAGACTTTCATGAACTGATGCTGAATGAAGTGAGCAGAACTGGTTGAAAATCTTACACATTAAGAGTGATGTTGTGAACTGATCATCTATGATGTATGCAGTTCTTCACAGTAGTTCAGTGATCAAAAACAATTCTGAGTGCCCTGTTATGAAAAATGTCCACATTTAGAGAAAAAAATTATGCATTCTGAATGCAGAGCAAAACATATTATATTCACTTTCTAAAACATGTTTTTTCTTTCTTTCTCATGGATTCCCCCCTTTGCTCCAATTCTTCTTCCACAGCATGACTAATAAAGAAATATTCCAAACATAATTCTACATGGACCACCTATACCAGATTGGTTGCTGTAATGGTCAAGGGGAGGCAATGAAGGGTGGTAAAAAAGTGGAATTCAAAACCTTGCAAAAGGATGGATGTTCTATGCAATTGGAAAAAAATGAAATAAAATCAATTTTAGATAAAAAAAACCCAACATAATAGAGGCAGCCAAGGTGTAACAATGAATAGAGAGCACTGGTCCTGTCTTCAGCAAGACTTGAATTCTAATCAAGCCTCAGACACTTACTGTCTCAGGCACCTAGAGTATGTCACTCAATTTCTGTCAGTTTCATCATCTATAAAAAGGGGATAAAAAAAGAACATACTTTGGGCAGCTAGGTGGTGCAGTGGATAAAGCACCAGTCCTGGAGTCAGGAGGACCCGAGTTCAAATCCAGCATCAGACACTTAATAATTTCCTAGCTGTGTGACCTTGGGCAAGTCACTTAATTCCAACTGCTTTACAAAAACCAAAGAGGAAAAAAGAACATACTGTCTAGGGTTGTTATTCAGATAAAGTGAACTAATATTTGTAAAGAGCTTTGAAAATCTTTTATAGTATTGTTCTTTTTTTATGTCTAAGTCCTGTAACCACTTGGATCTTATCTTGGTAAAGGCTGTTAGGTGTTGGTCTAATCTAAGTTTCTTCCATACTATATTCTAATTATCCCAGCAGTTTCTATCAAAGAGGGAGTTTTTATCCCAATGGATGGACTCTTTGGGTTTATCAAACAGCAGATTAATATAATCATCTCCTGCTTTTACACCTAGTCTATTCTACTGGTCCACCACTCTATTTCTTAGGCAAGACCAAATAGTTTTGATGACTGCTGCTTTATAATATAATTTTAGATCAGGTAGGGTTAAGCCACCTTCTTTTGCACTTTTTTCATTAAGCTCCTGGCAATTTTTGACTTTTTATTTCTCCATATGAATTTACTTACAATTTTTTCTTACTCATTAAAGTAATTTTTTGGAATTTTGATTGGTAGGGCACTAAACAGATAGTTTAGTTTTGGTAGAATTGTCATTTTTATTATATTAGCTCTACCTATCCATGAGCAGTTGATATTTGCCCACTTATTTAATTAAATCTGATTTAATTTGTGTGAGAAGTGTTTTATAATTGTTTTCAAAAAGATTCTGAATCTGTCTTGGCAAATAGACTCATTAGCAGTATCTATCAGAAAATCTTTTAAGTACTACTTTATCATCATTATCATCATTGCTACTACTATTATTATCATTGAGATAACAAAAATTCCCTATGACTCCTCAATTTCTTTGTTTTCTCTTTTGTACATTATTTAACGTTTGAATAAGATTTTCCCCTTTTTTCTTTCATTGCTATCACTATACATCCATTTTTCCCAGACAATCCCTGAAAGTCTTCCATTTTTAACAAATAAGCATAGTAAAACAAAGGCATTTTATTTATTGACAATATCTGAACCTATGACATTTTGTACCTATTGTCCATCTTTCTGCTAAGATAATGCTTCATTATGAGTCATATGAAACTGTATTGGTAATTACATTAATCAGACTTCATAATTCTTTTGAAGTAGTTTTCCTTTACTTCACTGTAGAATTATTATAATTTACCCTCCAAGTTTTGTTAATAATGGACAAAGTTCCAATTGGGGAGGGTGAAAATATTCCAAGTAGAGAGTAAGAAAAGATTTGTTTAATCATGTTCAACACTTCATGAGTCCCCTTGAGGTTTCCTGGCAAAGCTACTGGAATGGTTTGCCATTTCTTTCTCCAGTTCATTTGACAGATGAGGAAACTGAGGCAAATAGAGTTAATTAACTTTCCCAGGGATGCAAATCTAGTACCTACCTGATGCTGAATTTGAACTCAGGAAAAATAACTTTTTTGACTCCAAACAAGACAATTTATTCATTGTACCACCTGCCTATTTATTAATACCAATATTATTATTAATAGTTCCTTTACATTGCAATAATGGGTCCCTAGGCATACAAAATAGTGAGAGACAGGATTGTAAAGGTAGTCTGGGTTTCAAAGGCAAATAGCAAATATTGACTGTCAGTTCATGTAGCTATATCACTGATCCATTTTTAACTATGTAATTGCTTTTAATTAACATAGGCCACGGTTCTTATAATTAAGGCATCAAAGGATATTTATCAATATCAAAACTTAAATGAAAGCAAAGAAATTTACCTCAATATTAAGTTCTTCTTTTCAGTAATGTCTTGGTTTTCTTTGAAGTGATTGTAATGCTTTTTCACATTCCTTTTGCACGGACACATAAAATATATCCTTCCATAGGGATATAAGCATACTTCATCTGAATCAGCAACCTGTTGCCACTATAAAATGTCACTGTGTAAACTGACATAGTTTTCTCAACTATGTGATCATCTTTGCACTGTATGAAGACAGAACAGAAAGAGACAAATTAGAAACTGTGGTGATATATGTATACTAAATGGTCATATAACTTACTAAATGGTTGTGCAGTCTTAAGCAAAATACAACCTTGCCAAGTTCCAGTTGCCCAACCTGTGAATCCAAACCAATTCAATCTAATTCATTTCAAATGAACAAGCATTTCCTAAATGTTTTCTATATGCTAGGCACTAGACATGCAGCGATAAAATGAAGTAGTCTCTGTCTTTAAGGAACTTACATTACATTATATTCAAAGGAAATGATATGTATTTGAGGGATTCATAACTTGAAATCTACTAATCTCTATTTTTTCTTTTTAATTAGTGAATTTCAATATAATTGTTTTCAAATTTCTCTATATAGTTTACATATTTAGAAATATTATTGAGAAGCGATCTATGGGCTCTTTAACACTACTAATGGAGTTTATGACACAAAAATGGTTAAGAAGTTTTGATATATTCATGTAATAGATATATGTATATATATGTATACATATATACATATGTGTGTGTGTGTGTGTGTGTGTGTGTGCGCATGCCTTAGTAATTTCTGAAATGTGAGCAGGCCTACATCTAGATGAAGGTCAGTTTGTTAAACTATAGAATGGGGCACCGAGAGACTCAGTAGAAGATTAGGGAAGGATTGAAACAAAGTAACTGCAGGGATGAGGCTGACATGATGGGGGGGGGGGAAGCAAGCAACAGTAGCTGATGAAAGAGTGTGAAATGAGGTTACACCACCTACCCTTCCCACATCACAGTGTTACTTGTGAAGATAATATGAGATAAATGGGCAGAAATTTTGCCTTTACTATAAAATGTTGTACACGTTTTAAGCATTAAAATTGCAGAGCAAGGAAGGAAAGTCATAAAAAACATTTTCCACATTGACGAAGATTATATTTTTAAAAGCTAATTGCACTGAAATTTGATAAGTACATAGATACAAAGGATATCAGAGGAGGACACTAAATAATTGAGATTTTATTGTTATATTGTTAAAGTTTGTGTATATATTCATTTTTTTTTGCATGACTAATATGGAATTGATGGTTTTGTGTTTTATTTTCTTTCTTATTGTATATTTACTGAAGTGATTAAGATTTTAATAAATATTAAACAGAAAAGTAATGACTCTTATCAAAGGGTTTTATTGTGTAGAGTTGATTTCCTGGGCAAGAAGAAGAAAAAACTACTTCACTCTGATCACTGTTTCTTCAACTATGATCATTTTCAAAAGAAAGTATATTGAACTGAAGTCACTATATAGCAGAATGTATAATCTGACACATTCCTCTGATGTCAGTAAGCATCCCTAGAAATGGCATACACTGTCATCTCATCGGGGGAAACATCCTTGTGTGCTGAATTGTATTTGTCTTAAAATTTGATCTAAGTAATAGTGTTACAACCCTTATGTATTCTGGGAGAAGGGTTACAATCTGTACTCATTACTGGAAGTAGGATGTATATTCTACCCCTTCAGCAGAAGCAAATCTTTATTATGGTGAAGCACCTGGGGTTTTATTCAGCATATGGGAGAAGGTGAGAGCTTTGTTGACCTTTCTTGACTTCACAGTAGAGATCACAGGTACCATACATTAATGTGTCAACTATTGCCATAGAAGTGATGTGTGTGTGTGTGTGTGTGTGTGTGTGTGTAGGAATTGAGGATGGGTAAAGAAGGAAGGCAATTATTCCACTTTATATCTCATCCTGTGTCCTGGGTGGTGCAGTCAGCAAATGTCCTTGTAGACAGCAAGGGGAGAGAGCTGAGACCATCAATAGTAAAATATTTTTATTAGGTACATATGCTACCCTTTCCAGAAACTTTGAAACAGATATTGCTCAAGTGATTTAAATTCACGAAAAGATCATTCTACTCTGTTATGCTGAGACTAATGAGGTGAACATGAATAGCAGAGCATGGGGAGGGGAAAGGAAAGGGGAGAAAACACATTTGAATCATCTTTTCCCTAAATTTTTGCTCTCCTTCTTAAGCTATGAAATGATAATTTTCAATATATCATATTATACCATCATAGCTCACCCTCTGATGGCTTCACAGCTTCATGCTAAAAGTGAAATCCAAGGGTGGAAAAGCAATTCCCACTTAGGAAGTTTGGTAATTACCTTTAAAACGATCACTCTTCTCTCTTATAAAAGACTTTAGAAAAATGAAGATTAACATGTTAGGCTAGAATATTAATAGGAGAAAGAGGAACAATCCTTATCTGCATAACAATATGAGACCATATGGTGGGACATTGAAAGTAAAGACAAGATTGAAGTTGGTACCTGCCCTTTACAATGAAGTTAGAGAGAATAAACTATATCAAGAGAATCAGACTCCTGGTTCTTCTTATGGCTCACTTCTGTAAATCCATATAGAGCAATAAGGAAGGACTGATTATAGTATAAAGTATACAAGGCCCCTATTTGGCCATTTAAAAACTTCTATGGTTAATTGTACTTTTCCCTTATAGGACTTTGTTTATGTCCCTCTTGTGGACTTTTGTTGTAGTCCAGGATATTGATAAACACTGGAAGATGCACTAAACCACATATACTGTTATAATACTAGCACAAGCTTATTGGGGAATATAAAAGTTATGGTGAAGAACTGGTGTAATTCAGGCTAACTTTTGCCCCAGCTGGAATATTTCACGGATTCTCCTTTGGGCAAGAAGGATATAAAAGCAGTTTTTAGAATTTCAAGGGAAAGAACTCTTGAAAGCCCGGGGAACTTCCTAATCAATTGCTTTTTAACTTTATTTCCAGCGATTTCTATTTTATTTTTGCCTTACTGAACTACACCTACTTGAGGGTATTAGAATTTTATTTTATTAATTTTATTTTAATTAATTAATTACTTATTTTTTTAGGGTTTTTTGGCAAGGCAAATGGGGTCAAGTGGATTTTCCCAAGGCCACACAGCTAGGTAATTATGAAGTGTCTGAGGCTGGATTTGAACTCAAGTACTCCAGACTCCAGGGCCGGTGCTCTATCCACTGTGCCAAGTAGCCGCCCCAGAATTTGATTTTAGCAAAAGGATTGTATGTCTACATCCTATTCATGGTACCAGAAGAGGAAACCTGGTTAAACTTCATGTTCAGTTTTGAATCATATTTATTCATGTATATGTCTTCCTCCCCCAATATCTGATTCCATTCTTTTCTTTATCTTGAAAAGGAGGTGCCTGAATTCTTGAAGACTATGCTAGAAAAGTACAAAAGACTGGCAGGTTCTATTAAACTGAGAAAGATTTAATTGTATGGACTATGATTCTTTTTACTATAGCTGAGATAGAAGAAACTCATTGCCATAAGGGTGGTCACCAAACAATGCCTATTTGGGTTCATATTGTGTATTTAACAGTTTTGGAGGAATGTGGTCTGGAGTAGGAAAGTATCCATTTTAATTGAATTACAAATCTTTGGAAGATTTTTAAGTACTGATTATTAATGTCTTATTAATGTCTTATCTCTGATATTAGACTAACTAGCTACTCATGTGATGCAGTAATAGAGTGCTGCACTGGGAGGAAGGAATAACTGAATTCAAATGCAGCCTCAGTCATTTACAAGTTGTTTGATCTTGTACAAATCATTTTGCTTCTATGGCTCTTAGTTTCTCATCTGTAAAATGTGGATAATCAATTAACTACCTCCAGGGATATTGTGAGAATCAAATGAGATATTTGTTTTATGTATTACAAATAGATCCCACCCTTAATAAATGCCAGTGCATATGTGAGAAATATCAGGACAAAATTTCTATAATAAGACAAATTCAGGGCAATTTTGGAGAAAAACCTTTTAGGAAGTATATAACAACTAAGCCCCATGTTAAAAAGAAATATCATAGGTTTCTTATACATGAGAAAGAACATGTGTGCATTTTTTCTTTTATTTCTTCAACTAGTGAGTAAACATGTTGAATGAAGGGATGTGTCTTTTTATTTTTAATCTTTGCACTGCCAGTGCCTTACTCTATAAATAACTTAACATTGGTATCCCTTAATCAAAGATCTCTGACTTTTTCAATGTGTGAACATCTTTCACTGACATAATGCATTACAATCAATCTGCCACATGTTCTGATAGAGTTTCCTGAAGCCAAGATATTAAGCAACTTTTCTGTGGTCTCAGAGCAAATGAAAGTCAGTTTTAAACTCAGGTCTTCCTGATACCAACCAAATTCAATACTCTGTACCCTAGAAGGAACATGTGGAAAGTAGGAAATCAATAAATACTTGGTATAATAAATTTAATTCGCCTCTCTCTCTCTCTCTCTCTCTCTCTCTCTCTCTCTCTCTCTCCCTCTGTGTGTGTGTGTCTATATATATATGTATATATATATATACATATATATATATATATATATATATATATATATATATATATATATATATGGTCAGGTTTAGAGTTTTTGAAGAATCTGGTTATTTAATTGCTGGTTAAATAAAATTATTAAGAAATCCTTTTTCCCATGGAATATTATTGTTCTATAAGAAACCATAAATAGGGGTGGCTAGGTGGCGCAGTGGATAGAGCACCAGCCCTGAAGTCAGGAGTACCTGAGTTCAAATCCGGCCTCAGACATTTAATAATTACCTAGCTATGTGGCCTTGGGCAAGCCACTTAACCCCATTACCTTACCAAAGAGAAAGAAACCACAAATTGGTCAGACTCTAGAGAAGCATGGAATGACTTATGAGATCTGATTCTGAGGGAAGGAAGTAGAACCAAGAGAACAATGTATACATCAACAACAACATTGTGGGATGAACAAACTTGATGGAAGCAACAAGTCTCAGCAGTTCAGAGAGCTAGGATAACTGTATTAGCCTGGTTAAGGACCATGTTATCCCCATGAAGAGGAGAAAAACAGAACAGCACATACACACACACACACACACACACACACACACACACACACACACACACAAACAACCCTTCCGAATCTAATGAACACTTTAAAAAAATTATCTCTTATGACTTTTTACCTTAATCCTACTTCCTCATACCTAAAATACCTAATACTAATCTATAAACATGTTTATCAAAATATGTATGTACAATACTAACCTGACCTCTCGCCACTGAGGGGAAGAGAGGGGGGTAGAAGAAAATTTTTTAACTTAAAAATATGCATGTGCATATGGATGAAAATAAATAAATAAATGAAAAGAAGAAAGAAATATTTTTTTCACATCCATCTTGATTACTGCAGTAATACAATTCTATATCTACAATATTCATAACATTTAAATGTGAAAGTCAGTGTACTAAAAAATGGAATAAGAAGGCAAATACAATTGTAGTCTTCTTTTTTAATCTATTACGTAATTCTCCCAGTCACTTTGGTTCACAGTCAAAGTATCTTCCTCAATTCCTCACTTTTATTCACTCTACACATTCAATCGTTCACCATACCTATGCAATATAGCTCATGTAAATATTCTTTGCATTCACTTGAACCACCACCTCATTTCAGGACCTCTTCATCTCTCATCTGAAACATTGTCTAGTCTTCAAATTTGTTTCACTGATTGAAATTTCTCATTATCTGATCCATTATAAAAAGAATTGCCAAAGTGACTTTTCTGAAACTTGTTTATGATGCCCATCAATTCAATAAAATTGAATTTTTCTCAAGTTCAACCTCTCCTAAAACACACACACACACACACACACACACACACACACATTCCTATACCTAACATTTATAAGTTTTTACTACCTTGTCCTGTCTTACTATTTTTGGTAAGGCAATGTGTTTAAGTGATTTTCCAAAGGTCACACAGCTAAGTAATTATTCAGTGTCTGAGGCCTCATTTGAACTCAGGTCCTCCTGACTTCAGGGCCAGTGCTCCATCTACTACACCACCTAACTGCCCCTTTCTTACTTTTGTAGTAATCTTATACTTTATACTTTCTAATCATCTTATTCTTTACTTCCCTCCATAAACCAGCAATACTTGCTTATTCAAATTCCCTCACATATCATGTCCAATCTTTCATCTCTATTCCTTTAAATTGGCTATTCCCCATCCCTGAAAAACTCTTTGTCCTCATCTTTACTTTATGGTGTTGATTTCTTCCTTCATATTCAAGGTTAAATGCTATCTTCTGCAGGAAATTTTTTCTTGTTTTCAGTTACTTGATCTTTCCCCTTTAAGGTTATTTTCTGTATCCTTCATGTGTTTCTTATTGTATCTATTCATTTATTCTTTGTCTCTCATATTATAATGTGAACTGGAACTACTTTCTCCTTGTTATCCCATATCAACTTGAACTCAGTAAATGCTTAAATATGTTTGCTGATTGGTTGAGAGCTTTTTTGACTGTATTGTCTTCTAAGTTTGTGTCTTGATCTTCCCTTTCATCATTGTTTCTTTTTATAATCAGGTTTTTTTTTGTTATTTGCTTCTTTTTGTCCAGCCTATTCTTTGACTTTGAATTTATATTAAAGTTGGACTCTATTCTAAGTGTGAGGATGGAAATGTTATCATCTCAAGCTCAAGGTTTTTGTGTATATCTTTTCCGTTAATTCTGGGAGTTTGGAGGTTTTCAGTGGTTTCAAGGTGGTAAGATCTAGGGAAACATGTTTCTTGCTCTCCTGGTCTAAGCTCTGGTCCTTACCTTTTGGATTGCAGTTGATACTGTTCCTCAGTGGCTTTGCTGAGAGTATTCATTTCTGTACTTGAACTGTGACCTAGAAATGGGGATAGACAATGGAATTGCCAAAGAACTTACAGTCTTGTGTCTAGTGCTAGAACATATGAAGTCTTGTGTTTGTTCTGGTTACCACAGATTAAAAATGACATTGTTAAGTGGGAGCATGTCCAAGAAAACCAACTATAATGGGAAAAAAAACCTTGAATGCATCCTATACTCTCTGAGAATCAGAGTGAAAAAAAATCCAAAGAAAGAGAGAAGGGGAAGGAGGGATTTCCAGGACATGAGTCAAGATGATGGAGTAGAGGAAGCACTTAGCTGACCTCTCCCAATATTCCTCTCAAAACATCTTTAAAATTAAGCACCTCGGATTGATTTTTTTGGTGTAGCAAAGTCAAGAAAAGAAATTCTTCTAGCCCACAGCAACTTAAAAGACTGGAAGGAAGGATCTATGAAAAAAAGACTGGAAGTTTGCCAGGAAGCCACATAGATACAATATAAGTGGAAGGACTGAGTGGTGGCTACAGAAACAGCAGAAGTTTCATGAGTTCACCATTCAGAAGTGATAAAGGTACTTGGCAAATGCTGACATTGATTCCATTGCTACTTGTTAATTAAATTATTTTTGGTGAAATGATGTAATATATGTTTTTAGAACTGTTTTCAGGGTAGGTTTTACTTTTCTTTGGATTATTATCCAATTCGTCATGAATTCGTCTAATTGTATTATCACTTTGTCTATCTATCTTTATATTCTTTTCAAGAATAGTATGATACAATTTATCAAAATTTTGTTAAAATCTTAGTAAATTATCTGAATAGAATTTAACTCATATACTAGTATATTAATCTTGTCAGAAATTTAAATAATGAATTTTTGTTGATGACACTATAGTGATTATTTAATCACTGCTTACCTTTCTAGATTTTTAGCAATCATCTCTCAATTACCTAGCTTAGAATTTTTCTTTTAACTGAAATCAAGGCTTTTGGAATTTTAGAGAACAAACTCTGTTTTCTTTCTCTTTGTGAAATATCATTTGCCCTTTACTAATCTAGAAGGAGTCCTCATCTTTCCCATGAGCTTTCAATTATTATTCAGTGTGACTTGCAATCATTTCTTCCAGTTTTTCTTTTTGTTTTTTGTTTTGTTTTTTTAGTACTTGAATACAAAGGGACAATTAGATGGCGCAAATGGATGGAGTGCTAGGACTGGAGTCGGGAAGAGTCATCATCCTGATTTCAAATCTGTCCTCAAAACACCTAAGAGTTGTGTGACTCTGGGCAAGTTACTTAATCCCATTAGCCTCAACTTCAATATCTGTAAAATAAGCTGGAAAAGTAAATAATTTGAAAGTTACTCAGGTATTTTTGTCAAGAAAACCCCAAATGGGGGTAGGAAGTGTTGTAAACAACTGGAAATGATTAAACAACAACTTGTGGATATAATTTGTCTTAGCCATTGAATTTGTCTTTATCAAGGACAAATAGATTTTCTCTTATTTTCTCTTTACTCATCTTGGATACCAAATCTCAGAACGTCATTTTGTTCTCTCATTTTTTTTCAAAGATCTAAAAATCCCAGAACAAATCAGTATATTTTCCTGCCTTTATTTATAAATAATATTTGAAGAGAATTTAATTATTCTTCCATGATTGAAATTACTGTATTGCTTTAGGTCATTGTTAAAGATGACAATGCATATGGAGATAATAATGACATCTACCTTTCAGAGCTGTGAGAATTAAATGAGATAAAAATGCTTTTCAAATATTACAGTATTACACAAATGCTGCTTTTTATGTAGTGATAATAATAGTTTCATATTTTTATAGCATTTTAAGATTTTAAAATTTCTTTATTTACATTATCTTGTTAGATCCTCAAAACTCTGTGAGATAGATAGAAATTATAGGGTATTTTTGCACTTTAAAAATAAGAAACTGTTAATGAAAATGTCAACAAAGATGGTGAAGAGAAAGCTGATAGCAATACTATAAGGAGTTACAGGATCAAAGAGTCAGAATGAAAGATAACTTTAGCTACTAGTTTTTTCAACCTCACTCATGTTCCAGGTAAAGAAAGTGAATCTTAGGTTAATTGACTTACCTGCAATCACATAATTAATAAGTGTTTGAGGAAAGGTCAATCTTGCCTAAGTTAGCATGTTGATTTTTGTGGTTTGAGCTTGGATAAGTTGTCTAATTTCTTAACAACCCTGGCCAATCTTTAAAACAAGGGTTCTTAACATTCCTCACTCTTTCTCACTCTGTATCTCTCTCTCTCTCTCTCTCTCTCTCTCTCTCTCTCTCTCTCTCTCTCTGCGTTTGTATGTGTGTGTGTGTGTGTGTGTGTGTGTGTGTGTATGTGTATGTGTGTATGTGTGTGTGTGTGTTTGTGTATATGTGATAGATTTCTCTGGTAGGCTAGTAAAGCTTTGGACCTCTTTTCAGAATAATGTTTTTAAATGCATATATCAAAACACATAGCATAACAAAGGAAACTAATTTATTAAAATACTTATCAATTTTTTTTAAACTTAATGACCTCAGATTAAGAAATTCTCCTTAAAGAGAGAAGGTACTGAGTTATATTAGTGGAAGATCATGATTAGTTTTAGGCTTATGAGTTCGTTATACTAATACACTCATAACTCTACTCGCTAAATATCTCAAAGCTATGGAACAATCAATTCTATTCAATTTTGAACTTTTTAATACAGGAAAATTTCAGGTTGAGGCTAAATGATCACCTCTTAGGGCCAGAGATATTGCAGCATGGTGTGGAGGGTAGAGAGGGGGAATTAGAAATCACCATTCCTTCTAACTCTGAAATTTTCTATAGATTTCTAATAATTGAGCTCTGAATATATAATTGAATTCTGTATTATTATTGCTGTTGAAGTCATTTAATTTCTATTTAATTCTGAATCATTCCTATTCTATCTCTGTAGGCAGGATTAATAGATTTTCTTAGTACACCAAAACTCTAAGTAGTACTTGGGACATATAGCAAAACAGTGGTGGGGAGGGGACAGATGGTTTTAGGTCTATATTAGACTGGACACAATTTGGCTTTCAAATTCATCTTCTGGGTCAGGAGAGATTAGATCTTATTTAATTACTAGATATAAACATTAAACAGAGAAAAAGAAAAAAAAAACTTTCAGAAAGGATATTAAGGTACAGCTTTCCAACACCTTATTCACTGTTAGATTCCAGGTCACTAATGATAACTGACAAAAGAACACTTTACAATTCTTTCAAATTCAAGACTAGACTCTCCTTATTACAAATTCACACAGTATTTTCCTCCCAATGGATCTTAGTACATTTAGTCTATTCCTACTATACTTTTGTATATCTGTTACTAAAGGCTATGCCTGGAACATTGCATCCTTTGCACAATGCAAAATGATCATCCCTGCCAGGACCTATGTCCTTGGTACAACAAATATTACCCAAATCAAGGTGCTATTCCTGCTTTCCAATCATAGTCCTTGATCTGGAAGAATCCTCAAAGTATATCTAATTGGAACTTTAATTTTTCAGTTGTGAACTTAGGCCCACCGAAATCAAATGACTTCACTTAGATTACAAAAATAATAAACATCTGAGACTAGACTTGAACCCAACTTCTCTGAATCCAGAGCCAGGGTTCTTTATCAGAGTTCCACCATAAGTCAGGCCTACCAGTCTGGTCTAAAGATACTTTTCACAAAATCAGTGAATTAATTTGTTTTGGAATTGCTTTTTCATTTTGGAAACAGAATAAGAACAACATCACAAGGAAATGTAATCTTGTACATAATATATCCAAAGACCTTAAGTATTTGGGCATGGTGAAATTTATCCAATTAAATAGTTACAAGGCCAGATATTCTCTTTTTTCTTGTGTTCTTTTTCTTAAAGCATTCATATATGAATAAATGTGTAAATGTAATGCAAGTTCATGGTCAATTGAACAGACAACTTTGGTATTACCAAATGAACATAAAGAAAGACATAATTAATTACATTGTAATTAATACTTGTTGGGATTTCAGTCTTGTCCATTTAAGTTCATTTCCTGGACTTAAAAGTATAATAGCTAGAACTACTCAACTTTCTTTCCATAAATGAGTCCCAACATGAAGTGATTTAATAATGGAAAATGTACTGAAGTGAGAATAGTAGAATCAGGGAGACCAATAAAAAGGTTCTTTTATTAGTTCAATAAGGAGGTTATAAACCTCTGTATCAGGATGCTGGTAGGATCAGAAGAAAAAAGATAGTATACAAGAGATTTTGTAAAGATAAAATTGACATGACTTTAAAATAGATTACATATGGAGGATGAGGAAGAGTTGAAGGTGCAGGGTAACATCTAAGTTGTGAGTCTAGGGTGCCTGAGAGAATGTTGGTGCCTTGAAAGTAACAGAAAAGTTAGGAAGCCTTGCACCTATTGAGATTAAGATGCCTTAGGGCATTAAATTTAAGGTGAACAATAAGTAGTTGAAGATAAGAAATTAGAAGCCAAGAGAGATTTTAGAATTATATAATTAGATCTGAGAGTCACATGGATAGATAAATTCTTGAGAACTGTGAAATTACAAACCAAAATAGTCTGATTTACATTCCCAATGAGGGAACGAGTTTATATTTTTTTATATATCAACTTTTTGAGGGCAGAGACTATTTCATTTGTGTCTTTGAATACTCAGAGTCCAGAATCTAATATTGTATTCTTCCCCCTTCCCCCCCCCTTTTTACTTTGGAATACTTAAAGTTTATTTGAACTGGAGTGATATTTTGATAGAAAACCCATGAAATGTGATCAAGTTTCTTCAGTCTATGCTACCATGTTTCTGGATGCACTTAGCTGAAATACCTTGGATTGATAGATTGATTGAATGGATATGTCTTAACTTCATTCTTACCTAAGTAATACTTTAAATCGATTATTTGAATAAATGTGTTTTACCTAGTAAAAGTATTGTGGCATAATATCTTATTAGATACATTGGAAGTGTGTTAGGATTGGTTGTGTGGCACATGAGGATTGGAGTTTGAATCCAGCCACAAACACTGGACACTTACTAGCTGTGTGACCTTGGGCAAGTCACTTCACCCTGATTGCCTAGCATCTAGGGCCCAGAGTAGGACTTGGCAACATGGTCTGCACTGGATCCTGAAGACAAAATAGACATTATATTATAAAGGAGGTTTGAAAACTCAACAAGGAATCTAATATAAAATTTTACTTTGCCTTAAACTTCTTGAAGGAACCAAAAAACCTGCATAAATCAGGGCATTTCTATATCTGTGTGCTTTAAAATTGAATCTGCTTTCTCCTAGTTTCTATATGGACTTGTGGGAGACTATATAACAGATAGCTTTGTTTTCAGGATTCTAACCATAACTCTTATCATTATATTATCTTAGTGAATCTAACTTTTTAAAAGCTAATTAAGTTTTCTTAATTAATTGAAATGTTCTCATAATCATTGATTAAATCACATTGGTAAAGGTTCCTTTTTAGAACCTCACTGAAGTAGGAAGGGATAAATAGTAGTCACCTTTCCAAATTCTTCTTGCCATAGTAAGCGGGAGTTAGAATAGTGGCTATAAACCATATTACACTGATAAAAGTTAAACTTGTTCGACTGGTAGAAGGAAGGACCATTTCAGTTAAATGCACATAAAAATAATCAAAGCAATGACTGGCATTGTACTGAAAGCGTAAATTTTTAAAGGCTGTGGAGAACCAGCTTTGATAAGCAAGTGGGAAAGCCATCAGCAGGAGGATATCACCTGAAAACCAATTTAGTAATAACTTGTATTTACAGATTTTTTTAAAAAATATTTTATTCTAAACTTAAATAAAACAAGCAATTCCAAATCAAAGGAGAATAGGAAAAAACATGATTGTACATCAAACCACAATGCATATAAAAAAACCATCCTATACATACTTCTAGTTATCAGTTCTTTTTCTGTATGTAGTTAGTATCTTTCTTCATATGCAGTAGTTAATTTGGGTACTTATAACAGTCAAAATGACTTAATTACTCAAATTTGTTTTTCTAACAATATTGTTACTATATTCTCTTGGTCCTGCTCATTTTGCTCTTCATTATTTTGTGCAAGCCTATCCAAGTTCTAATTTCAATGAAGTCATCATTTTCTTTAACACAATAATAATCATAATCATATACCACAACTTGTTCAACCAATGGTCAAATGTTGGGTGTCTGTGCAATTTTCAACTCTTTGTCAACACAAGTAGCTGATATACATATTTTAGAATATAGAATCTCTTTCCTTAAATATCTTGGGAAACAGATCTAGTAGTGATATTTCTGGGTTGAAGGGTATAAGCAGTTAAATAACACTTTGGGCATAATTCCAAATTGTTCTCTAAAATGGTTGGAATAGTCAAAGTTCTAACAAAAATGAATTAGAGTTCCAATTTCTCCATATCCCATTCAATATTTGTGGCTTTCCCCTTCAATCATTTTAGCCAGTCTGGAAGGTGAAAACTGATATATCAATGTTATTTTAATTTAAATTTCTGTAATCAATGATTTAGAAAAAGTTTTTCATGTACTACAAGTTGTTTTGAGCACTGGCTATCTGCTTATGCATATCATTTAACCATTTATCAATTGGGGAATAATTAATATGTTTATAGAATAGGAAAAAGTTTTTTACATATTTGAGATATAATACCTTGATCTGAGAACCATTCTATAAAAGTTTTTCCCAGTTTTCTAACTTTTTTCTTATCTGGGATAAATTTGTTTTATTTGTAAATCTTAAAAAAATTAATGCAATTGAAATTATCCATTGTATATGTCATATTATTCTCCCTTCTTTATTCATAAATCATTCTTTTCCCATAAGTTTGATTGGTTATTTATTCCATGTTCTTCAAGTTTTCTTGTAATATCTCTATACCTAGGTCATGTATTCATTTTGATCTTATCCTTGGTAAATACTGTAACACCTGGGTCTCTGACCAATGTCTGTCATACTGCTTTCCAGTTTTCCTTTTGGTAAATAAAAATAACCTTTTGGTAAATAAAGAATTCTTATCCCAAAATCTTGCTTTTACACATGCTAAATATAAGGTTATTAAATGTATTTCTTGGTGTGAATTTTATGTCTACTTTGTTCCACAAATTTACCTTTCTTTTTCTTATCCAGTACCAGATAGTTTTGATAATTACAGCCTTATGATATAGTTTAAGATCTGGTACTGCTAAATTCCTAGTATCATAAATGAAAAAGGTGAACTCACCACCAATGAGGAGGAAACTAAAGTAATAATTTGAAATTGTTTTGCCCAATTCTATGCCATTAATTTGATAATCTAAGTGAAGTGGATGAATATTTACAATAAATGTAAATTGCCCAGAGTAAATGAAGTGGAGATTAAATACTTAAACAACCCTATCTCAAAAAAGAAATTCAATAAGCAATCATTGAAATCCCTAAGAAAAAATCTACAGGACCTGATGGATTAACAAGTGAATTCTACCAAACATTTAAGGAATAATTGGTTCTAATTCTAGATAAACTTTTTTGGGAAAAATAGGGAAAGAAAGAACTCTGCATAACTCTTTCTATGAAACCAATATGGTGCTGATACCTAAACCAGGAAGAGTTAAAACAGAGAAAGAAAATTATAGACCTATCTCCCTAATGAATATAGTTGCAAAAATCTTAAATAAAATCTTAGCAAAATGATTACAAGTTATCACTGGGATAATACATTATCATCAAGTAGGATTTATTCCAGGAATGCAGGGTTGGTTCAATATTAAGAAAACCGTTAGTATACTAAATTATATCAATAAAAACCTATCATAAATTATATGATCCAATCAATAGATACTGAGAAAGCTTTTAACAAAATACAGCATCCATTCCTACTAAAAGCACTAGAGAATGTAGGAATAAATGCACTGTTCCTTAGAATAATTAACAGTATCTATTTGAAACCATCAATAAGCATTATATTCAATGAGTAGAGGCTAGAGGCATTCCCAATAAGATCAGGAGCGAAACAAGGGTGCCCATTAACACCACTACTATTCAATATCATATTCGAAATGTTAGCTTCACAAGTTAGAGAAGAAAAAGAAACTGAAGGAATTAGAATTGGGAAGCAAGAGACCAATGTCTCAGTCTTTGCAGATGACATGATTGTTTACCTAGAGGATCCCAAGAAATAACCCAAAAAACTATTGGAAACAATTAGCAATTTTAGCAAAGGTACAGGCTATAAAATAAACCCTCATAAATCCTCAACATATATATATTGATATATATATATATACATATATATATATATATATATGTATATATATATATATATATTGATATAGCAAGAAAAAGCAGGAAGAGCTAGAAAGAAAAATCCCATTCAAAATAACCTCAGACAATATAAAATATCTGGGGGTCTATTTGCCAAGAAAGAATCAGAAAATTTCTTGAAAACAATTACAAAACACTACTCACACAAATTAAATCAGATTTAAATAAGTGGGCAAATATCAACTGCTCATGGATAGGTAGAACTAATATATTAAAAATGATAATTCTGCCAAAACTAAACTACCTGTTTAGTACACTACCTATCAAAATTCCAAAAAATTACTTTAATGAGTTAGAAAAAATTGTAAGTAAATTCATGTGAAAAATAAAAAGTCAAGAATTTCCAGGAATTTAATGAAAAAAAGTGCAAAAGAAGGGGGCTTAGCCCTACCTGATCTAAAATTATATTATAAAGCATCAGTCATCAAAACTGTTTGGTATTGGCTAAGAAATAGAGTGATGGACCAGTGGAACAGACTAGGTGCAAAAACAGGAGATGATTATAGTAATCTGCTGTTTGATAAACCCAAAGAGTCCAGCTATTGGGATAAAAACTCTCACTTTGATAAAAACTGCTGGGAAAATTGGAAGTTAGTATGGAAGAAACTTAGATTAGATCAACACCTAACATCCTTTATCAAGATAAGATCCAAATGGTTACAGGGCATAGACATAAAAAAAACAATACTATAAGTAAATTAGCAGATCAAGGACTAGTTTACCTGTCGTTCTATGGAAAGGGGAGCAGTTTATGACTAAGGAAGAGATGGAGAACATCATCCAAAACAAACTAGATGATTTCGATTACAGAAAACCACTGTAATCAAGATCAAAAGAAATATAGTAAATTTGGAAACAATCTTTACAACTAATGATTCTGACAAAGGACTGATTTATAAAATATATGGAGAACTGAGTCATATTTTTTTTAAAAAAAGCTATTTCCCGTTTGACAAATGGTCAAATGATATGCAAAGGCATTTTACAGATGAAGAGATCAAAGCAATCCAGAGCCATATGAAAAACTGCTCTAAATAATTATTAGAGAAATTCAAATCAAAGCTTCTCTGAGGTACCACCTCATACCTCTCAGCCTGGCCAATATAACCAGAAAGGATAATTATCATTGTTGGAAGGGTTGTGGGAAATCTGGGACACTATTACACTGTTGGTGGAGGTGTGAACTCACCCAACCTTTCTGGAGAGAAATTTGGAACTATGTCCAAATGGCAACAAAAATGAGCATACCCTTTGATCCAGCAATGCCACTACTGGGTCTATACCCTGAAGAGATGATGAAAAAGGGTACAAACATCATTTGCACAAAAATATTCATAGTAGCCCTGTTTGTGGTGGCAAATAATTGGAAATGAAGTAAATGTCCTTTATTTGGAGATTGGCTTAGCAAACTGTGTTATATGTATGTCATGGAACACTATTATTCTATTAGAAACAAGGAGGGATGGGAATTTAGAGAAGCCTGGAGGGATTTGCACGAACTGATGCTGAGTGAGATGAGCAGAACCAGAAAAACACTGTACACCCTATCAGCAAAATGGGGGTGATGTTCAACTTTAATGTAATTGATTGTTCCATCAGTGAAACAACCAGGCACAATTTTGGGCTGTCTTCAATGAAGAATACCATCTGTATCCAGATAAAGAGCCATGGAGTTTGAACAAATTTCAAGGACTATTCCCTTTAATATAGGAAAAAACCCAGATATCTTATTGTCTGATATTGTTATCCCTTATACCCTTTGTTTTTTTTCCTTAAGGATGTGATTGCTCTCTCATCACACTCTATTTGGATCAATGTACAACATGGAAACAAAATAAAGATTGACAGATTGCTTTTCATGGAGTGGGGGGAGGAAAGTAAAATTGGGAGAAAAATTGTAAAACTCAAAACTCAAATAAGATCTTTAAAAATTAAAAAAAATTATCTGGTTCTGCTAAACTTTCTTCTTTATTTTTTTGTATTTGTTCCTTTGTTATATTTGAATTATTTCTTCCAGGAGAATTTTCTTATTTTCTAAATAAATAAAATATTTTTGAGAAATTTAATTGGGATGGCATTGAATTCATAAATTAATTTAGGTACAACTGTTATTTTTATTATATTGTCCCTGTCTAAACATGAACAATTAATATTTTTCCAATTAAAAATCTGATTTTATTTTTGTATTAAAGGTTTTATTTTATAATTTTGTCCATATTGTTTCTGGGTTTGTTTTGGTATGTATACTTCCACATATCCTATAATATCTAGAGTTATTTTAAATAGGGTATCTTTTCTTATATCTTCTTGCAGAATTTTCTTTGTGATATAAAAGAATGCTGATGATTTATCTGGATTTATTTTATATCCTACTACTGGATAAAATTATTGCTTCAGCATTTTTTTAACAGTTGTCATTAACAGAAAGCTTTCTTTATTCCACTGGAACAAGGAAAACTAGACACATGTGCCATGAGACCTTCTAGTAGAAGAGCCACTTTAATGTAGAAAAATCTATATTTACTAGTGACTATGTAGTTAGCTGTAGCCCTGACAATGAGGGATAGTAGCAGCAATGAGACAAATTGGATTCACAGCAGAACTTCATGACCAGAGCATGGTTACTGTATGTCTTGTCTGAGCTTGGACACCAACTGGTGCTGGTGTTAAACAAATTTGGGAGTTTTGTGACTGAGTTCAATCTAAGGGTAAGCTCAAAGGACTGTTATGCCAAACTAGGGGCACAAGTTAAGTCTTTCTAGGTCTTAGCTCTGGAAAACTGCTAATAGTTTAAAAAAGAGGAGTAGAAAGAAAGGGATGATCTTTGCATGGGGATCCTGACATTTTATGCATATGCTAATACCTATTTTTCCTATGTTCACACATACATTCACACACATATATGAACTAAAAAAATGCATCACTGTCCAAGCCAATTCCCTAAGTTGTAGAGGTAATTTTGATCCCCATGAGCTTCCTATACCAATTAAATTATTGATCTAGTACAAAAAAATTGAAAGATATGGCTACAAATATTAGTATTCATAAATATAGTATGTGTGTGTGTGTGTGTGTGTGTGTGTGTGTGTGTGTGTGTGTGTGTGTAGAGGCTATATGCCATAGTGAATAAAATACAAGATTTAGTGTCAGCAAGATGTGTTCAAATTCTCCCTCTAATATTATCCACCTCAAGCCTGTAATTCTACCTCCTTCTACCTAGGCACTATCTTGGTCTCTGGCGAGGAGAGGAGGATTAGGTATTTGGTTTAACACATGTAATATCAGTCTTACCAAGTCCAAAACTAAACATCGTTACTTCCAAGTGACCCTAGTTCCTTAGGACTTCCTGAGGATTGAAATATTAACTTTGATAAAAGATATCAAAAGCCAAACCCATTTGCACAAGCATTGTGTACAAACTATAAATGACTTAGACCTCTTCTTCTATATGTAAACAGGGAGAGAGATTAGCATTGTCTCAGTTTGGAAGTTTTTGAAAGATTTGTTTTGACTATGAATCCAATAGGAAGAGGTTATTCCCGTTCTTGTTCCTGTCTTCCATCTAGGCATAATGAATGTGAACACATAAATATTTGGATATTTACAAAATGTAGCATCCTGTACATTTCTTTTAATTGTTCCTTAAGGTATATTTAACTTATATCAGAATTGTCTAACCTTAGGTTATCTTTTTTTCTTTTTTTAATTTTTTTCAATTTATTTTATAACCTTAGTTTATTTTAGGGCTACATTAAAATAAAATGATTATTGTAGGGCTGCACCCAGAATAAAAATACATTACAGAAGCATAATGGTTAATTTGTAATTTTACCTTAGGTTTAGCAAGTGCTAAGAAAAGTTATGGTACTTTTAACTTCTTAGAAAGTGGACAGCTAGGTGGTACAGTTGATGGAGCATTGGCCCTGGAGTCAGGAGGATCTGGGTTCCAATTGGCCAGACACTTAATAATTACCTATCTGTGTAACCTTGGGCAAGTCACTTAACCCCATTGCCTTGAAAAAAAAACCCAAGCAAAGTGAGCAAATCATCAATATGACAGGAGAAGGTAAGAGAAAGGAAACATAAAACAACTAAGTGACAACACAACAGTATAAAGGTAGGTGTATACTGACTATTCTGCTTTGTACAGATGGAACACATCCCACAGATTGACTGTAAATTCCATGCAATATGTTCCATCAATAATATTGCTTAAAACACCAAAAAACTGACAACAATGAGATTATTTATTAGTGATAGAATTTAAAAATCTAATACTAATGTCATTCAAATTATTATTTTATTTTTTGCACTTAAAAATGAAAATTCACAGGTGGCCCACATAAAATCATAGATTTTTGGACAGCTCTGACTTATATACATATACATCTTATATACATATATATGTAAATATACATACGTACATACATGCATACATACACAATGTGCTATCATCCCCATCTGAGTGTATGCATATGTCTTTTCTCTCCTGAGTTGAATGAATCCCCTGGTGGACAGGGGAACTCAACATTTGGTGCCTAATGTGGGACAGGTACAGGGGACTTCAAGCCATTCTGAGGCTAAGATAATCTTTTTGGAGAAGAAAACTCCTTCTTAAGACCATGGTAGTCCTGGGATGATTAGAAGGGTAAGGCTTCATGAGAACTCATAAGCAGCATCAGTTTTTACTTTCTTTTTCCAAGCAGGTACAGAAGGTGTAATAGGGAAAGAACTTTTGATGGAACTAAAGGAAGCCAGGGCAGGACATAAATATTTTGAAGAAACTGGCTAAAGAGAACCACTTAGAAATTATCAAAAAACAAATAGATAAGTTTTTACAGACCTTTTATGAATATTCTCCATGGTTCCCAAGGAAAGGAGAATTGAGCTTAGAAGGTACTACATGATTGGAGAACAGTGTGCAAACAGAGAAATGAATATTAATATGATAAAATGCTTTTGAATTTTTCTCTTTCCTGCTTCTTCACTGTGATTCTGCCAAAATGTTTCCCAACCTCCTTCTCCCTCTCCAAGGCTTGTCTGTTTTACAATTCTGGCCCTTATCTTACAACTTTGAAGTTTAGCAGAAAGAATATTGTTAGAAAAAGGACTAGCCAGAGAGAGAGGGAATTACTTCATGAAGATTTGGATAAACATGTATTAAAAACAAAATTTATTTGGAGTTAAAAGAATCAGGAAAGAGACAGCGTCTATTACCAGATTTGTTATATAAAGAAATCATAAAAACAAATTCCATTTTTAATTTGAAAAAGTTTTGGGGAAATAAATTCCATAAAGACAAGAGAAGTTAATTCTAAAGTATTTATTTTGAGTACTACATAAAGCCAAAAAGAAATAAAAGAAATAAGGGAAACTATATAGTTAATCTTTTCCTTGAATGATATCAAAACATTATAGCTTCAGGAGTTTATCAAAATAGATTCTGGTAATGTGAGTTATTACAGAAAATTATGGGTCAAGTGAGGATTTGAGAACAGAAGATTCTATCCTACCCCAGAAAATACTTAGGACTGTCCCCTTAAAAAGAAGTTATTTGGCTTACTCTATTTGAAGAAGGGGGAATATTCCAATTTGACTGAGAGATTTTTGAGTGACTGTTTTCCTTCTCAAAAATTATACCAGCTAAATGTGTTAAATATATTAATACCCTTCTATGGAAAAATGTATTGTGATTAATGGAAAGTTCTCTGTATTTTCTCCAGTGTGAGAGCAAGCTGGGATTTTCCGTGGAGTTCGGAGGCCCCTCTGGTTCAAATTGCTCTGATTCTGTTTGTTGTGTTTTATACGTGTTTGTCTTAAAATACATGCCATTTTGGAATGCTCTTGGCTGTCTCTGCATGGTCTAGACTGCTGTCATATCTTTGTGTTCTGATTGGCCGATTCTCTTTCTTTTCTCTTTTCAAAATTTGATCTTTGTCTTTTTCTAAAAAGTCATGATTCAGAGCCACAGGAGATTTTTCTTGAAAATCATGTTTTTTGGGAAAGAAGGGATTTTATTGTTTTCTCTTACTTTCCATTGTTTCTTTTCTGGTTTGATTGTCTAACAGAGAGTTTCACTCACTGAATTAGCAAATTGTACTTAAAAGGGACCTAGTAGAAATTGAAATTGTCCCTAATTTTTTTTTCTTAACTAATCTTGATAAAAGAGTTTATGGAAAAGAATAATGGAACAGTATACTAAAGGAACTCAACAATTTTAAGGGAAAAATTCATTTACCAATTTTTAATGACTGAGAAATGGTCTTTGAGTATCCATTTAAAGATCTTTCATAATAGGAAACAAATGCCACTGTGGCTAACCATTACACTTTTGGACAGATCTAATTATCAGAAAACCAAACAGTTGACAAAGATTTAGTAAGCATCTGATATTTTCCAGGCACTGTGCTAAGTTCTCAGGAAATAAAGACAAAAGGGAAACAACCCTTGCTTGAAAAAACCTTCAGACATAAGAGATAACATATATATGTAGTGCAGGTATGTACAATAGATACAAAAAGCTAACACAAGAAAACCTTGAAGATAAAGATAATAATACTGGAGATATCTCTGTAGAAAATAGTGTTTGAAATAAATCTTGAAGGAAAGCAGGAATTTTTAGAGAAGGTAAGGAGTGAGAGCTTTGGAGGAAATAATTCAAATACTTCTAAATAATAGCCTTTCAAATATTTGAAGATAGCAACATTTTCTCTGGCTTTTTTTGCTTCAGGTTAATCATTTATTTTCAGTTATGTTCAATTCATTCTGATGCCTTTTTGGAGATTTTCATGGCAAAGATACTGGAATCATTCGGCATAACCTTCTCCAGCTCATTGTACAGATGAATAAATTGAAGCAAACAAAATTTAGTAACTTGTCCATGATAATAAAGCTAAGATGAGTCTTTCTGACTCTAGGCTTGACACTATCTACTGCACCCACCAGCCAAGTTCCAGAACTCCCAAGTCAAAGAGAAAATATTACAAGCAGCCAGAAGGACACAGTTCAAATATCGTGGAGCTGCAGTCAGGATCACACAGGACTTAGCAGCAGCTACATTGGAAGCTCGTAGGGCTTGGCATACAATGTACCAGAAGGCAAAAGAGCTTAGAATGCAGCCAAGAATGAACGACCCAGCAAGGCTGAATGTCCTCTTCCAGGGAAAAAGATGGACTTTCAATGAACCAGGGGAATTTCAAAGGTTCCTTTTGGAATGACCAGAGCTGCACAGAAGGTTTGATCTTCAGATACAGGATTCAGGTGAAGCATGGAGATTGGAGGAGAGGGGGGAAATATGAGGGACTTAATGAGCATGAACTTCATGTATAGAAAAATGATACTGATAATATTCATATAAACCATCTCAGTTAATAGAGCAGGTTGGGGGAGCTTTTATAGTTGAAGCACAGGAGAAAGCTGAATTCGAAGATAAAATATGGTGTAAAAATGGAGTCAATAAGAAAAAAAGGGAAATGGAATGGGAAAAAGAAAAAGGAGAGGGGGAATAGTCCAATCTATTTCACATAATAAGATTTTTTTTTATTACAAGGAGCTATTGCAATGATATGGAAGGGGGGAGGCAAGAGGGAATGAGGGAACCTTTGCTCTCATCAGAGATGGCTAGGAGAGGAAACAGCAAATATACTCAATGGGGTATAGGCAACTGGAGTAAGAAAGAAGGGGGAGCAGGGGGAAGGGGTGGGATGTGAATAAAGGAGGAGAGGATGGACCATGGTGGGACAGTGGTCAGATATAACACATTTTCTTTTTTTACTTCTTGCAAGGGGCTGGGATTGGATGGCCTGCCCAAGACCATAGGTCCAGGTGGATTCTGGGCCTAAGGGGTGGTATGGGGGCTCAGGGCTTCTTGGCCCCAGGACCAGGGATCTGTATGCTGCACCACTCAGTGACCCTACAGCAGAATCAGAGTGAAAGGAGAGAGAAAATATAGTACATGGTAGTGGAGAAATAAGAAAGGAGGGAGTTGTGATCAGCAATGGCAACGTTGGAAAAATATGGAAGTAACTTTTGTGATGGACTTATCATAAAGAATGTGATCCACCTGTGACAGAGTTGATGGTGTTGGAACAAAGACTGAAACACATTTTTTGTTATTATTATTTGGGGGAGGGTGCAGGGCAAGTGGGGCTGGGTGGCCTGCCTGGGGCCACACAGCAGGGTGATCACTGGGTGTCTGGGGCCGGATTCGGACCCAGGTACTCCTGGCTCAAGGGCCAATGCTCTGTCTGCCACCCAGCCACCTCTACTATTATTACTATTTTATATTATTTTGGGTCTTTGCATGTCACATGGCTGGGTGATTATTGGGTTTGCGAGGCTGGATATGGACTCGGGTGCTTGTGGCTCCAGGGCTGGTGCTTCGTCCATTGCACGACCTGGCCATAACTACAATTATTACTATTATTTTTTTAATTTTAATTTTTTTTCTCCCCCCTTTACTTTTTTGACTAAGCAAGTCTATCTATATTCATGGGGGGAGGGGTATTTTTTTACTTGTAAACAAGTATATTTTATTAATGTAAAGAAAAACATTTGTACAAAATGAGAATAAAAAATAAATTTAAAAAAAAGAACGTGGGTTATTTTGGTTTTTTTTTTGAAACTCAAGTCTCTCTCTATTCTAGTGTATCCTCCCTCAGCTGTTAAATAAACTAGTAGATTAATTTCAAGTCCAGAGTTGTTAGTGTCATCCTGGTGGCTTCCCTTTCTCCATTCAACAAATTTCAATGTGTAGTAAAGTTATCAGCTCCTGCATAAAATATATATTCTTTTGATATTCACATCCTGCCCTCTTCCACTTTTCTAGACTTCTAGACTTTCTGCTTCCTCTTTCTTACATCCATACACTGTGATCTGGTGATATTCAATTCTTTGCTGTTTGTAGCATAAGACATTTCATCTCTCAGCATGTCTCACATGCCTGAAATGTTCTTCTTTCACATCATAGGTTCCAGACTGTTGATTTTCAGAGTCCCATCTAAAATCTTATCTTCTACAAAAACCCTTTCCTAGTACCCCTTAATGCTAGTGACTGCCCTATGTTATCTACATTTAATCCAGAATGTAGCATTTTTGTACATAGTTTTTTACATATTATATCTCCCATTAGATTGTTAACTTCCTCTGAGTAGGGACTGTCTTTTTGCCCTTCCTTGGATCGACAGCACTTAGCACAATGCCTAAAATATAATTTATACTTACCAAATGCTGTTGACTGTCAAAAATTTATAGGTTTTTGAATATAGGGAAAGAAAACATAAAGATAACAGATGTTATTGTTTCAAAGATATAAAGTTAATAGATTTTTGTTTTTATTTTGGAGTCTTTATTAAGATTGCGTTTAGTTTTACATTTTCTGCTTGCCTTTCCTGAATTATAATTTTGATTGCATCATGTTCTATAAAATGTTGGGATTTCATTTTTATGAAATTTAAATCACTTTACTTCTGCATGTGCTCTATTATTAGGTGTATCAGTGGTGTTGAGAATATATATGGTCTTTAATGTCCTCAATTAACATACTCCATATATGCTTTAGCACTAAATTCTTCAATAGTTTGCTCAATTCTGTTTCCATTTTCATTTATTTTTCTAGTTAAATTCCCATTATTTTTTGTGCCTTGGATAATTTGCCTGTTTTAGATTTAAAGTGGTATGACTTTTGTGCATATATGTTGTTTTCACTGCCTGCATCAATTAACACATGATACCTGTTTATGGTTTATCATAAATGTATGATATAATAAATACTGATACGAATTATTTATTTTTCTTTCTTTTGTCTGATATCTTAATGATAGTTTTTCAATATTTTGATTTCCAGCATATTAGATTGTGTTCTTTGTCCTTGTTCTGAATATGTGTTTTTTCATTTTTAGATGTCTTTAAATATATATAAATTTAAATATATATTATTGTATTCTATGATTATATAATATAATATTATATATCTATAATATATACAATAAATATATAAGCACATTATTACATATTATGAATCTATAATCTATTTATAAATATTATAATATATATTTATATAAATCTGTAAATTTAAATATATCTATATAATTGAGTTAATTTTCTTATCTGTTGTATTACTGTTGTTTTATTGGATTGTTTAATCTAGTCAAGTAATGATTTGTAAATTGCATTTCCCCCAATTTATTCTTTAACTTTTTTATCCTCTATCTTTTTCAAGTCATTATTTCCCTGAGATTAGTTTTGCTTAAAATATTTGATATTGGTATGTTACCAAAGTTTCTCTTTCCCTGCTCAGCTCCTCCAAATCTCTTGTTTATTTAAATAAACAATTAATTCTTTTTTTCCCTTTGATCTAGGAGTATGAAGTATAGTAAATATTGAACTGACCTAGAGACAAAAGGCAATAATTCAAGTCTTGTCTTTCACACATACTGGCTCTATTTCTCTGGCAAAAAACTTATTCTCTCTGTATCTAGTCTTGGACAATTCAGTACAACTAAAAGATGCATTGTTGTCTACCTTCCCTGATAGAGGGAGTTTCTTTAACTAGAAGTTATCTGTACTAACGAAATAAAACTTTCAGTCCTAATTCTTATTTTTATTTATATAAAACTTTATTTCTCCCATTTCCCCCTTTTTCTGCACTTGACAATTTTCAACAAATTCTCTGCCAGCACTGTTACTTTCGAATAAATTATACTAAATTAGATTCTGAATTATTTCTGAATCATTCTGCAATAAATTTTTTCCCTTTGCTTTGTCTTCCTTATTATTTCTCTTTCTTATCAGTATATTCTGAATTTTATGTTCTGTCATGTAGGCTCTACCTTGATTGTTCTTCCTGAATTCTCTCTGTGTCTCTTTTAGAGTTAAAACATCTGAAATAACATCCCTATGCTCCCACATCTCTCTAATTTTTCTTATTGTCTTGATAGATATTGACTCATCTCTCTCTTCTTGGTTGTGTATCACTTAGAAATATAAATTCATGAAGGAAGCAATATTTGACAGAAGTAAGGACATGTGACAGAAGTTACCATATCTTTCAATTCTTATGCTTCAACACTGCCCTTTGTCCTCCCAAGAGCAATGAGTTGTCACACAGCTTATCTCCTGATTTATTTTCTATTTTCCTCACCCCTATTCTGAGTGACACCTGTTTCCAGGAATTCAGTTTTTCAGCAATGGAAATGTGACCCATAGATTAGTAAAAAGCTCTTAGAGTAAGTTCCTTTCTTAAGTGAAAAATCCTTCTTAATTAAACCAGGAGAAATTCCCTTTCTTCTACCTTGGACACACAGCAAATATCTTTCTCCTTCAAGCGAATTCTCTTTTGTGGAATGTAGATCCTCACTTTTGGGCACATGTATCTTCTTCTCTGCCTCATCCCTCCATCTTTAATGTTTTGTATGGTTTCCAGTCAATTAATGAACCATGAATGTGTATTTCTTTTTTTTTTTTTTTAGTTTTTTTCCAAGGCAAATGGGGTTAAGTGGCTTGCCCAAGGACACACAGCTAGGTAATTATTAAGTGTCTGAGGCCATATTTGAACTCAGGTAGTCCTGACTCCAAGCTCCATGCTTTATCCATTATGCCATCTAGCTGCCCTGAATGTGTATTTCTTAAGCTCCTACTATGTACCAGGAACTGTTTGAAATGTTAGTGATTAAAAAAGAGAGAGACAACAGATGCCCTGCCCTCAAGGAACTAATAATCTAATTTTCATTTGTTTTTTTTTTTTTTTAGTTTTTTTTGCAAGGTAAATTGGATTAAGTGGCTTGCCCAAGGCCACACAGCTAGGTAATTATTAAATGTCTATTTGAACTCAGGTACTCCTGACTCCAGGGCCAGTGCTCTATCCATTGAGCCATCTAGCTGCCCCTATAATTTTCAGTGTTAAAGAAAAATAAATCTGTGACAAAGTATTGGTATATCTCACTCAAAAAAAGAGATTACTTATTTGAACTTGCAAAAAAGCAAGACATAGTTACAGTAATGAATTATCTTGCAAGTTATGCCTTCTTTAGATTTATCTACTTATGGGACTATGTGTGAAAAATTTGTGTCTGCACTGAATAAAATTAGAGGAAGTACTTAAACTGTTATCGAAATAATTTAGGAGAAGACATATTGATACTGGAATATGTAGATCATGTAGATCATAAATTCAAGTATATATACATATATATGTATGTATGTGTATATATATATGTATATATATACATATATATATACATACATATACATATATATATATATATATATATATATATATATATATATATATATATATATATATATATATATATATACAAGGCAATGGAGTTAAGTGGCTTGCCCAAGGCCACACAGCCAGGTAATTATTAAGTGTCTGATACCATATTTGAGCTCAGATACTCCTGACTCCAGGGCTGGTGCTGTATACACTGTGCCACCTAGCCACCCCTAACATTATATTTTTGTAAAAAAAAAGTTTAATAAGCACTTAGGACATGTTTGTAGGCAATAGAATTATGATAGTTTTTGTTTTTGTTCCATTGTCTTAGTCTTGTGTGACTCTTTATGATCTTATTTGGTGTTTTCTTAGCAGACATTTTGGAGTAGTTGGCCATTTCCTTCTCTAGCTTATTTTACAGATCAAGTGACTGTAATACAGTTAAGTGACTTGATGAGATTTACATAGCTAGTCTAAGGCCAGATTTGAATTCAGATGGATGAGTCTTCCAGACGTCAGAGCTAGAACTCTACTCACTGTGCTACTTAGCTTCCTCATGATAATTTAGCTCAAGGGAAAGTTGGTGATTTCCAGGAGATATCAGTGACTCTGAAAGCAAGAACATGTGCTTCTGCATGCATAACATGCCCACTATCTGGATCCTGGCAGCTGACTTCCCCAAGAATTCTTCCTTCCTATCTGTTTGTTACTCATGGAATGATTTCAATCTTACAACCCAAGAAAGGGAGAATATAAAGACTTTTAATTTTTTGTTTGAAAAGGCACTCATATTAGAGTGAAAAGACAGAGTTCAGATTGGAGTTAAAACTCCAATATAAAAAAATCACTATTTGAACATTTTAGCACCAACTTCCTAATGCTGTACACACTCTGCTTCTTTTTTCTTCAAATAGGTCAAAGGATCCTCACTGATCATTAACATATCTGAAGTTGTTTCTATATTTATTTTGTGTTTGTATATGTGGGTGGGTATAATTTGGGAAACAAATGGCATTATATACTCCAGAAGGTTTCTAGTCAAGTACCCTTGAAAGGTCATTTTCTTTATCTTCTGGTACCTTTTGAAAAATTACCATCAAAGGGGGAAAAAAAATCAAACAGAATGGTAAAAATATACTAATTAGTCAAATTTGAAAGGATTTGAAAGACCAATTTGTGAAAAAGGATAGGAAGACTGGATGGAGAATGAGTTGTAAATAGATTTGTAATCATAGGCTGAGTTTAATCACAATTTTAGTCTGCTTACACATACAAGATATTTATCTAGATAATTCATTATAGGGTAAATAGTCCTGATGTCATTATCTGAGAATCTGAGACATATTTGAATATAGATGGATATGTGTATATATATATTCATGTATATATATATACACACACATATATATTCATGTGTATGTATATATATATGTATTTATGAACATGCATGTTTCTGTATATGTACAGAGAGAGGATATCCTCTTTACCATACATATATTTATGTGTTTCATATAACTATACATATGTATGCATGTGTATAGATACATTTATACATGCAAATACAGATAAAATTTCAGCACTTGCATGTATATATGGTATATAACACATATTAGAAATACAAAATCTTTAAATAGTGAAAATCATCTAATAACCTGAAAAAATTTGGTGATTACCTACTTCAATAAAACACTCATGTGTAACTTGTAGTATCTAGATAGAGAGAAAAGATTGGCTACTTTGGACCACAACATGATTCAGTGTAGACCACGATTAGAACTCGGAACTTCTAAGTAGATTCTGCATCCAGTGTTATTAACACTAACCCATGCTGCCTGAACATACTTCATATAGAACTAGAAGTTTTGCTATTTATAAAAGCACAGTTACTTATAAAAACAAGGATTGATATTTTCAAGATTTATCAGTAGTAGAAAGAAGATTTATTAATGACAATGAGTCTTTCAGGGAACAAGTACAAATCTTCTTTGCTTATGGGACTTTGAAATCATTTTTCATTCTGCTTATTCATAGTTTAATTCTAAAAACAATTATTCCTGTTTCATATTCATCTGTTATGCTTTTGACACTCCCTTCATGCATTGCTACTATCCAGATTAGGGAAAGCAGATTTTCAATGTATGGGATAACATTGAAATCTCTAGAATTTTAACATACAGAGGTTCATGTGGTAATTATAACTAATCTATTGTTAGGACATTCATGTGCTACATGATGCTTTCCTCACTCAGCTAACTGGAGTCCAGTTTCAGCATCCTTTTTTCTATGGCAATAACTTGTCTACCTACTGTATATTGAAGCCCTCTATCAAAAGGATGATATAAAAAGTGCATACCTTACATTTCCACAAGCTATTTTTTCTTTTCTTTTTTATGATATATTTCACATTTAGTAGAAGATCCCATATGGTGCATGTAAGGAAAACTGGGACAATCAGTGAGTCTGAAAATCTTTGAAGAGTAGAGATTCTAGGCAGTTCCTGAAAGTGGGAATAAGTCACTGGCTGAGGACAATACCAATGATGAGATGAGGTAATTGACCCAAGCAAGGAATTTTAAAGAATAAATGATTGTAAGGACATTGGGCAATCAGGGGCAAATATGGGGCAGGGGGTAGAGAATCTCATTTATGAAAAGATTTCTGAATGCTCCATGACACCCTGTGTAGGTAAGTAAGAAATGGAGATTGTCAGATGCACAATTATAGTCAGAGTTAAGTACATGAAATACTAAAAGGGGCTGTGCAAATACTTGTGACTTATGAGAATAATGTTGTCTAATATTGCTTGAAATTGTTTGAGATTCTTTATATATAAGGAGATTTTCTTTTTTTAACACGACTGGATTTGAAGGATTTAAATTGCAAGAAAAATAATATCTATGTTCAGTCTACCAAACTACTTACTATTATTATCTTAACTCTAATTGCAGCTACTATTTGCTTAAGCCATCATATAACTAAACTTTCTACAATACATAGGATTGCATAGTATTTTATTTTCTTCCATTTACATGTAAAATCCATTTTAAGACTCATTTTAACACTGAGATGCACATTTTTCCCTTTCCTCCCTCCCTTTACTCTTCTCATTAAGAAGGCAAGCAAATAATACAAGTGTTCCAATTTACATGGGATTGTTGAATCATAGACATAGAGATGGAAAGGACCTGAGAGAGCTATTCTAATAATTTTATTTTAGATAGACAAATATAGATAGATGATAGAACATTTATTAACATCTTAATATATATCAAACTCTGTGATAAGCACAGGAATAGAAATAGCAAGTAAAAAAAAGTTTTTGGCCTCAAGCAAATTACATTTTAATAGGGCAGGAAAACACACAATGAAGAGCTAGAAATGCAGCTAAGGAGAACATGATATATAATAATGTTCAAGGCTACTGACTAGGAGAAAGAGAAATTGAAAGGATGAGAAATGGTGCCAATAATGAAAAGAACATGTATGATTTTGGAAACTCATAAAATAGTAGTTCATGAACTAGATGAGAGGGGTTCAGGGAAGAAGTATCTCTAGGATGCTAAGGTTGCTGGAGAGGAGGTTAAAAAATATAAAGAGGAGAGAATGGAGGTAGGAGTGAAGAGCTAAGCAAACAAATGTCCAGAGAGATTGTATCAGAGTCAGTATAAGCTCCAAAGTCAAGACTATTCCCTCTGATACACACATATGTATAACATGTATACACATATTTATATTTGTATTTTATGTATAGCATGCATATTGTAAATTTATATAAACTATATTTGTATGTAGATATGCATACATTTCATACATTTAGTTCTATAAATACACAGCATATATTTTTAAAACATTCTTTTTTGTGATTTAACTACTATGTAAGTTAATGGACTAAAATAGTTTCAGTAGAGTAAAAATAACTCTGAATTGAGAGATTGCTTGATTTGAATCCTGACTCTTATTCATTATAACTGACACTCAGATATTTAAAACTCTGATACTTTATATTACTTGTGACTGAGAATAAGCCACTTTACCTTTCCATCATAGATTTAGAACTGGAAGCGTGATTTGAAAAAAAATGAAACATTTAATCCAGGTGAAAACATGTTCTCTGATCGCAAATTCAATTCTCTATTTCAAAAAGACTTGGTTTGCTAAGCCTGTTTCCCTCTCTATAAATTACGAGAGAATAATGCCTGTCCTATATTACCTTTGAGGCAGTGAACTAGTGAATAGAAACTGACCTGGGAGTTAGAAAGACCTAGACAATTATGGATACATCCTGAATCCCTTATCCTTCTTAACTCTCAGTACACCCAATGAAAAGAATTCCATAAGACTTTAATTTGTATAACAGATGCTCATCTGTATTAGGAGTAGATGCAGGCAAACCAAGTTTCCAGAGGTAAGTGTGATCTTCCTTACTGGGAGCTCTTTCTTCCATTGAAATCGCAGATTTATATGGTATTGCTAATCCTCAAGAAAATAACATGTACTGTCTACTTCATTGGTTAGTTAGTGATCATATCATTAGACTGTAGAAATGTGAACTATTTTGATTGCACTGCCTGAATCTACATAGATATGGAAGATCTGACATCTGAATAATACAGACAAATGTTTTTAAAAAGTACTACCATTGAGTAGAAAGGGGGAAGTGGTAGGATGGTAGTCTAGATGAAAATTATCTTTTTATACTTATTTCAAGATCCACTTCTGGCACCTTCTGGTTCTATGCTCTCACCCACCATAAAGTCCCCAATTTCTATTCCTTAAAAGTCCTCAGGCTAGAGCTTTTCAGGGATTGATATGGAAAGATTATAGTGTTTCTTGGAATGTTAGAGAGGTTTATGACTTGACTTTATCCTGATTTCCTAGTCTGAGACTTATTATGTCTTGATCTTTCCCTCCCTATTTTTTCAGATTTCTTGGTTTCTGATCATCTGCTTTGATCTTACAAATCCCTAGAAACTTGACTTGTCTATTCCCTCAACTGTTTGCTCTGACTGCTCTACTTGTGTGTACCTTGGTCAGCACTGACCCCTGAGCTAAGGCTAAAATCAATTGGGTATATGTACTAGGTCCAAAACCAATAGGGAAGTAACTAAGTAGTGCATGGATAAGAGTATTGACTCTAGAGTCAGGAATACTTGAGTTCAAAACTAGTTCAGACATTTATTAGCTGTATGAACATGGGAAAATACCCTAAAGCCAATTACCTCCATAAAGAGAGATAGTTATATTCAAAATACCGAATACTATGAGCTATGAGAAACCAAGGAATTTAGATAGATGTGAAGCAGTATAGCCTTTAAATGGCTTCCTTGATTAATAGCAATGGGGGTGGGCAGTGATTGACCACTGTACTCCCAGCCTAGATAAGATATAGATAAAGTTTTTCTTTATAAGTGTGCTTCTTCCTTCTTACCTCCTTTAACTTTTGAGTATGCATGCATGCATGCATGTATATGTGTGTGTGCATGTGTGTATTATAAAATCTTTGACATTCTGAGGAATTTTCTAGATAATACTTCAACTCAGAATAATGTTTATTGTCTTATTATTCTTATTGTCATAATATTTCTTATTATTCAGTGTTTCAATTGGAAGAAATACTAAATATATGTTAGAGGTTAGTGAATATAAAGATACGAATTTTTCCCCATCCAAGATCATTGGGTCCTTAAAATCTATCTATGGACACGATAATAAAAACCTTTGTTTTAGTGTGAGTAGGCCAAGACTATCAGCAGAAATTGCATGAGCAAAGTTATGCTGCTAATAGCTTGAAACTTCATTCTTCCCCATTTTGAAATGGGAAAGCCTAAAAATCAAAGATTCTAAGGACCTCAGCTCCAAGGGTCATTAGTCAACATCTCTACCAAACAGATAACAATGGAAAACAAGGTACTTTTCTATTTTACAGTATAGCTACAATATTCTATTTAAATGTTATTTCATAGTGACAATTCTCTCAAAGGAATCAAAGTTATTTTAATATGTTTTTGTAGTTTTGGAAAACAAATATATTATTGAACAAAAAATAAATATTATTTCATTATATTATCACAACCACTTTTATGATCTTGACAGTGAAAGTAGATTGCTTTATTTTCATAGTTGTAAAAACAGAAACTCAATGAATTTATAAGAATTACCCAATTTCATCCAGGCAAAAGTTGAGTTCAAACTAGGGCTTCTGACTCCTTGACCCTGTCCTACAGTTCTCTCACAGAAATCAAATCATTTTCAAACAGTAGACCTGGAACTCGACCATTCAAAATCTCCTGTTTGATATTCATTAAACAGTACATGTGATATCTCTCACCAGGACTCTCACCAGGAGTAGAAAATATACTTTTCTCCATGGCCAAACAAGACAATTACAAAAATAAAGAATTCTCCCCTTTCCCCTCTGTCACTGGCAGACAGACCTTTTTGTGAGCTGTTCTATGCTGGAGAAACAGGTTAAACTGGATACTTGACCTTTCTTTGAAGCTTATCCCCAAAGGAAACAGAGGATGGAGAAACCAAATGACAAACATAATTCAGATAAATCACTTTCTCAGCTCTGCTCCACCCACAGATATTAGCATTGTGTTTTCTCTTTCTTAGAACCTGGGATCCTAGGACTGAAATTATACATCTTTGTCTAACTATAAATTCAATTGGATAATAATGCTAATGTTAAGTAAGTAACAGCAAACATGTAAATACTTTCATTGTCAAATGCCTTTGGAACCCAATGCCTATATCTCATGTTTCTTCCCTCTTGTTGGTAAGAGTCTTCAAGGTTATATTGTTAAGACCCTTTGGGAAATAGGCAAGGTGGTTATACAAATGTTAGCCTTTTTCAGCACCTTTCTAGAGTCAGGTGGAAAAAGCCAGGGTCAAATGTGGGGGAACCACAATTTGGTTGGAAAATTGTTTATACCTTTGAGATATATTTGACTTTAATGACGATTTGTCTCTTAGGTAGCAGTGGTTAAAGTTAGGACTTAGTTACTGCCTTGCCTATAGATTATTATTTAGTAGTATGACAATTTACACCATGTTACAAATCAGGCCTCGAGTTTTGTTTTATTTATTGTTAAGACTTAAGAATATGATGGAGAAAATGTTAATAATGCATACCAAACTATGTCCTGGGTAATTTTTTTTAAACTGGCTTTTAAACATTTACTAGTATACTCCTCTCTTGAAGAATCTTTTTTCCTTTCAGGCAGAAAGCTCATCCCAGGGAGTGTCAAGACATCTGGCCTGTGCTCTTTGAATACTTCTAAGATAGATTGTATGTCTTTTATCCAATATCAATCGAAGACAAGAGAGGTTTACCCATCTCTTTAGCTTCAGGGTTCCAAATTTCTGATCCATACCAATGCTGGAGAAATATTTATCAAATCTGTAGAGGTCTTGTGAATTGATTTGAGGAAGGGACTGCCCCACCTTCATGAATTCTTGAACTATTAAAGCAGTTGATCTGGTAAAATGCTTCAGGAAATGTAGAATCAACCAGAACAAACTATACTATGTTCTGACCTGGAACTTTTCATTATATTAACACAATTTGTATCATTTATATTCCAGATGTCATTTTTTTTATTCTAGGATGTACATTTTGTCCAGTCACTAGTAGCCGTGCTTGAATCACTCCATTCCTCATTCCACTAAGTTTAATAGAATTAGAATACAGGCTCTCTCCAGTTGCTTTGGTAAGACAAGTGACATCATGATGACCCTTTGCTATTTAAGAAATCCATCTTTCTAAGAGTTTTCATTTTCAGATCAATCTTTTGAGATCGAATCAAGGGAATCAAGATCATTAACCCTTTCCTGATACTATTTTGTGCAGTCAGTTGCTGATTTTTTTTAACTGATTGAAAATAATTAAGATGTCTAGCCCTGCCACACATGCTCCATGTTGACAGGAAAGACTGAAGACCAATAAAATGTTACTGTTGTAAATCCCCTGACTCATACAAGTAGTATCCCCTAGGGCATATGAATAATCTATGAAAAGTTGTAGTACAATCATTATGTTTGCAGCTTTATAAAGTTGTTCACAGAATTTTATAAAGTGTTATTTTCTTGGAGGTTTTTTTTTTTTTTGCCATTCTACAGAGACACATAACTAAGCTTCCCTACAGAAAGGCACACTGGCAGGGGTGACCTATGAATACAGTAGGGAGGTTTCTAAGCAACCTTACAATTAAAAAAGGCAACAGTAGTTATGGGGATGAAATTTTGATAAGGAACCAGATGGTACTCACAGGCTTCCAGGAATTTTTAATAAACAAGACAGCACTGACAAAGAGATACTTTTACGATGCCTTTTTTAAATAGGGTGAATAGAGTATACTTTCAATGTTGAATAATATCTCTTTTTTTCAAATTGAAAACAATGAATTTATATACCAATTCAATAATAGAGAGAATTTGATATATATTTTTTTAGGTTTTTGCAAGGCAAACAGGGTTAAGTGGCTTGCCCAAGGCCACACAGCTAGGTAATTATTAAGTGTCTGAGACTGCATTTGAACCCAGGTACTCCTGACTCCAGGGCCAGTGCTTTATCCACTATGCCATCTAGCTGCCCCTTGATATATTTTATTTTGAGATCTTGATATTAACATAAACCTTATTTTCATTTATCCTGTATCTTCCCTAAGGAGTATAAGACATTTCTACAGTATTAATTGTGAAACAGGTGGTAAGACTCCTACTATTCTGAGTCAAGAATGAAGTATATTATGTAAATATTGTATAGGACATGGGTATACTCTCAAAGGAAATAGTGTAGGGGCACCAATACTTTTTAAATTTTTTATTGATATTTTATATTTCCAATTACAGTATGAAAGTTTTTCAGAATTAATCTACTTGTATATTTATGTATTATAAATTTCATCCATTCTCCCTTCCCATCCTCAGTAGCAGTCTAGTGAATGCTGTACAATATATATGTGTTTCTGTGTGTGTGTGTGTGTGTGTGTTTAACATGTTTACATTTTAGTGATTTTATATATGAAGAATTAGGACTAAGGGAAAAGAAAGAAAACCATGGGATAGGAAGGAAAGACATATTCTTTAGTTTTTTTTCCCTGTCTGGATGTAGATGGCATCATCATAATAGGTCTCCCAGGGTTGTCTTATCTCTCTGAACTTCAGACAGGAGTTGCATTCATCACAGTTGATCAACTCACAATGTTGTTGTTTTTATCTTATAATCATTTTTTATTAATATTTTGGTTTCCAATTATGTACAATAGCAGTTTTTGTGAGTCTTTTTTGCATATTGTTCTCAACTTTAATTGACAAGATATACATGAAGACATGACAAAATTTTAGGGAAAAAAAAGCAAAATTTTCACATAGAGTTTTTAATACTTAATATTTTGGTTACTTTGCCCTTATGTGCATGGACACACACAAAGTACTTAATCCATCTATGTCCATTCCAGTGCATCAGAGTCTTTTGATGATACTTTAAGAGTAGTTTAACCAATTTTTGTAAATGATTTTATAAACTATAAAATCATTGTCCAGTACTTTCATTCATCTAGTTTCCCAGGCAGTATATGTACTGATACAATATTAACCTTGAAGTATATAATTAATTTTAGACCTCCTGTTAAGCCACACTCCTAATATCCAAGTTTCTTCTTTTAAATATGCTTGTAGAGGCTGCTTCTGCACTTTCCTGTAGATGCTCATGACCACTTAGATGATTGATGCTGGTTAGCTGAAATTGTCTTCAGTAGAGTGTTTTTTTAAGGTTTTGAATTTTACAATTTTCCCACACTCTCCATTTCCTTCCCTATCCTCCCAAAAAGACAGTCTGATAATCTTTACATTGTTTCCATGCTATATATTGACTGAAATTGAATGTGTTGAGAGAGAAATAATATCCTTGAGGAGAAAATAAAATATTAGAGATAGCAAAGTTTTTTTAAAATGAAGGTAATAGACTTAGGATTTTGTTTAAACTCCACAGTTCTTTCTCTGGATACAGATGGTATTCTCTGTTGCAGGTACTCTAAAATTGTCCCTGATTATAGCATTGATGGAATGAGCAAATCCATTAAGCTTGATCATCACCTCCATGTTGGTGTTAAAGTGTGCAAATTTATTGTGGTTCTGTTCTTGCTCTACATTAGTCCACATAAGTCTTTCCAGGTTTTTCTGAAATCCCATCCCTCTTGGTTTCTGATAGAAAAAAAATGTTCCATAACATGCATATACCACAATTTGTTCATCCATTTCTCCACTTGATAGTTATTCACTCAATTTCCAATTCTTTGCTACCACAAACAGGGTTGCTATGAATATTTTTGTATAAGTGATGTTCTACCCTTTTTCATGATCTCTTCAGGGTTTAAACACAGTAGAGGTATTGCTGGATCAAAGGGTATGCACACATTTTTATTGCCCTTTGGGCATAATTCCAGATTGCTCTCTAAAAATGTTGGATGAGTTCACAGCTCCTCCAATGATGTATTAGTGTCCCAGATTTCCCACATTTCTTCCAACATTGAACATTGCCCCTTCTGGTCATATTGACCAATCTGATAGGTGTGAGATGGTACCTCGGAGTTGCTTTAATTTGCATTTCTCTAATCAGTAATGATTTATAGCAATTTTTCATATGACCATGGATTGCTTTGATTTCCTCATCTGTAAATTGCCTTTGCATATCCTTTGACCATTTGACAATTGGGGAATGAACTGATTTTTTTTGTAAATTTGACTCAGTTCTCTGTCTATTTTAGTAATGAGTCCATTGTCAGAAATACTAGTTGTAAAAATTGTTTCCCAATTTACTACATTTCTTTTGATCCTGGTTACAGTGGTTTTGTCTGTGCACAAGCTTTTTAATTTAATGTAATAAAAATTATCCACTCTGTTATTAACGATGTTCTTCATCTCTTCCTTGGTCATAAACTGCTTCCATTTCACTAGATCTGAAAGGTAAACTATTCCTTGATCTCCTAGTTTGATTATAATATTGTTTTTGTCTAAATCCTCTACCCATTTGGATCTTATCTTGCTATATGGTGTGAGGTGTTGGTCTAATCCAAGTTTCTTCTATACTAAATTCCAATTTTCCCAACAGTTTTATTGAAGAGAGAGTTTTTATCCTAGAAGCTGGACTCTTTGGGTTTATCGAACAGTAGATTACTATAATCATTTTCTGCCATCTCTTTTGCACCTAGTCTATTTCACTGATCCACCAATCTATTTCTTAGCCAATACCAGATAGTTTTGATGACTGATACTTTATAATTTAATTTAGGTACGGTAGGTCTAAGCAACCTTCTTATGCACTTTTTTCATTAAATCCTTGCAAATTCTTGATGTTTTATTTCATTTATTTATCTATCTATCCAGCTATCTATCCATCTATCTATCTATCTATCTATCTATCTATTTATTTATTTATTTTTGCAAGGCAATGGGTTACATGGCTTGCCCAAGGCCACACAGCTAGGTAATTATTAAGTGTCTGAGGCCAGATTTCAACTCAGGTACTCCTGACTCCAAGGCCAGTGCTCTATCCTCTCTACCACCTAGCTGCTCCAACTTTTTATTTTTTTATATGAATTTAGTTACATTTTTTTCCTAGCTCATTAAAGTAATTTTTGGAAGTTACATTGGTAAGGCACTATATAAGAACTTTACCTTAGGTAGAATTGTTATTTTAAATGTTTATATTTTATTATTAAATTAAATTAATTTAATTAATTATATTATATTATTATATTAGTTCAACCTATCTATGAGCAATTGATGTTTTCTTAATTATTTAAATCTGATTTTATCAGTGTGAAAAGTGTTTTATAGTTGTTTTCATAGAGTTTCTAAGGCTGCCTTAGCAGGTAGAATTCCAAGCATTTTACAGTGTCTGAAGTAACTTTAATTGTAATTTCTCTTTCTAGTTCTTGCTGCTGTATCTTGCTAGTAATATATTCTGAGGATTTGTGTGGGTTTCTTTAATATCCTGTGACTTTGCTAAATTTGCTAATTTTTTCCAGTAGTTTTTTTAGGTGATATTTAGGATGCTCTAGGTATGCCATCATGTCATCTGCAAAGAGTGAGAGTTTTATTTCTTCTTTCCCAATTCTAATTCCTTCAATTTCTTTTTATTCCTTATATTGTTGAAGCTAACATTTCTAATACAATATTGAACAGTGGTGGTGATAAGGGGCATACTTGTTTCACTTCTGATCTTATTTGGAATGCCTCTGGTTTATCCCCATTGCATATAATGTTTGTTGATGATTTCAGATAGATACTGTTTATCATTCTAAGGAACAATCCATTTATTCGTATGCTCTCCAGTGTTTTTAGTAGGAGCTGGTGCTGTATTTTGTCAAATGCTTTTTCAGCATCTCTTGAGATAATCATATGATTTCTGTTAGGTTTGTTATTGATATAGTCAATTATGCAACAGTTTTCCTAATATTAAACCAACCTTACATTCCTGGGATAAATCCTGCTTGGTCACTGACTAATATACAATTGATAACTTGCTGCAATCACTTGCTAAGCTGTTATTTAAGATTTTTGCATCCATACTCATTAGGGGAAATTAGTCTATAATTTTCTTTCTCTGATTTAATTCTTCCTGGTTTAGGTAACAGTACCATACTGGTGTCATAGACAGAGTTAGACAGAGTTCTGTCTTTGCCTATTTTTTCAAAGAGTTTATATAGGAATTGGAACCAATTGTTCCTTTAATGTTTCATAGAATTCACTTGTGAATCCATTTGGCCCTGGAAGTAGTTTCTTAGGGAGTTCAGTTATAGCTTGTTTAAAATCTTTTTCTAAGGTAGGGTTATTTACATATTTAATTTCCTCTTCATTTAACCTGGGCAACTTATATGTTTTTTGGTAAATATCCACTTCACTTAGATTATACAATTTATTGGCCTAGAATTGGGCAAAATAGTTCTGAATTATTATTTTAATTTCTTCATCACTGGTGGTGAACTCACCTTTATTCATTTAAGATACTAATAATTTGGTTTTATTCTTTCTTTTTAAAAGCAAATTAAACAAAGTTTATCAATTTTATTGTTTTTCTTCATAAAATCAACTCGTGGTTTTATTTATTAGTTCATAGTTTTCTTGCTTTCAATTTTATTGATTTCTTCATTAATTTTTAGATTTTTCTAATTTGAGATTTACTTGGGGGTTTCTGATTGATTCTTTCTCTAATTTTTAGTTGCATGCTTAGCTCATTGATTTCCTTTTTCTCTATTTTACTCATGTAAGAAGTTAAAGATAAAATATATCATCCAATAACTGCCTTGGCTGCATCCCATATTTTTTCTTGTTATTGTTATTATATAGGATGAAATTATTAATTCTATCACTAATTTTTGTTTGATCCACTAATTATTTAGAATGAGGTTGTTTACTTTCCAGTTAGTTTTAGGTTTGTCTCTCCATGGTCTATTATGGCATGTGATTTTTATTGCATTATTATCTGAGAAGAGAAGTATTCATTATTTCTACCTTTCTGCATTTGATTATAAGGTTTTTATATCCTAGCATATGATCAAGTTTGTGTAATTGCCATGTACTCCAGGGAAAAAAAGTATATTCCTTTCTATCCCCATTCAATATTTTTCTGAAAGTATATACTATCTAGGTTTTCTAACATTCTATTTAATTTCTTAATTTCCTTCTTGTTTTTTTTATTGTTAGATTTATCTTAATCTGAGAGAGGGAAGTTGAGATCTCCCATCATTACAGTTGCTGTCTATATCTTCATATAACTCATTCAGCTTCTCCTCTAAGAATCTGGATGCTATACTATTGAAGAATACACATTTAGTATTGACATTGCTTCATTGTCTATGGTACCTTTTTAGAGGATATAGTTTCCTTCCTTATATCTTTTAATGAGATCTATTTTAGCAGCTGCTTTGTCTCAGATAAAGATTGCTACCTCTGCCATTCTCACTTTGGCTGAGGCAAAAAATATTCTGCTCCAACATTTACCTCTAGTCTATATAGCTCTCTGCTTCAAACGAGTTTCTTGTAATCAGCATATTGCAGGATTTTGACTTTTAATCTACTTTGCTTTTTACTTACTTTTTATGGGAGTGTTCATCCCATTCACATTCAAAATTATAATTACTAACTCTTTATTGCCCTCCATTTTATATCCCCTCCGCTTGTATTTTTTCCTTTATCAATAATTTTTCACTTTATTCATATTTCCCAGTATTTTACTTTTGAATACCACTCCTTCAGTGTTTTTGCTCCCTTATATCCACCCCTTCCCTATGTTTTCCCTTCCTCTTTGCCACTTATTCCTTCCCTTCTTTCTGTTAGTTCCTCTTTTCCTCTCCTATACCCCTTTTCCCTTTTAATATTTGAAAGGTAGGATACATTTTTTTAATGTAACTGAGTGTGTGTATGTTAATACTTCTTTGAGGCAAATTTAATGAGAGGAAGTTTCAGGGAGTACTCATCTCCTCCCTTCTTCCCCTCTATTGCAATAGGTCCTTTGAACCTCTTCATGTAATGTGATTTACCCCATTCAATCTCCTCCATTCTCCTGTCACTTTACTATCCCCCTTATTTATAGAGATATTATTTTCTAATAATTCTATCAGAGTCATAGACAATTCATGAGTGTCCATTACTTCTGGTTAAGTATATGCTCTCTAATGAAGTTATAATTCTTAAGAGTTATGAGAATCTTTCTCATAGGAGGGAATATAACCAGTTTCCTGTTATTGGAAAACTTTTTCTTTTCCCTTTTTTACCTCTTCATGAGTCTCTTGCATCTCCTGTTTGAAGTCCAAGTTTTCCATTTAGCTCTGAAATTTTCATAAGGAAAAGTTGGAAGTCTTATTTTTCATTAAATGTCCATCTTTTCCCCTGAAAGAGAAGGCTCAGCTTTGCCAGATAATGAATTTTTGGCTGCATTTCAGGCTCCCTTGTTCTTTGGAATATTGTATTCTAGGTGCTTAGATCCCTCAATGTTGTTGCAGCTAGGTCCTGTGTAATCCTTTCTTTACTCCTTGGTATCTAAAATTGTTTCTTTATGGCTGCTTGAAGGATTTTCTCTTTTATCTCATAGTTCTGGAATCTGGCCACAATTTCTGTTGTTGTTTTCAATTGGAAACCTTTTCAGGAGGGGATTGATTTACTTTTTCAATAACTATTTTGCCCTCTTATTCAATGATATCAAGACAATTTTCCTTCAAAACATCCTGAAATATTTTAATTAAGTATTTAATTTTTTATTTTCTAATTACATGCAAAGATCCTGAAATATTAATCCAGAATTTTGAAAAATACTCAGTGTGTTCAGGAAGCCCAGTGATTTTTAACTTGTCTCTTCTGGATCTGTTTTCTAGCTCAGTAGTTTTGCCAGTGAGGTATTTTATGTTTTCTTTTATTTTTCATTATTTTCATTTTGTTTAAGAGATACTTATTATTTCAGGTTGTCCCAAGTTTCCACAGATTACATTTTTTAGAGAAGAATTTTCTTTTTTTTTAACCTTTTGCAATTCCTTTTCCATTGCCCAGCTGTGGTTTTTACTTGTCCAATTGTATTTTCTGAGGATTTGCTTTCTTGTTGCAGGATGTTAATTTTCTCATGGGTTTCTTTTCCCAATTTTTTCCCAATTATTTTTAAACTCCTTCCATATCTCTTCTAAGATGGACTGGAGATTAATTCATATATTCTCCTCAGAAATTCTAGCTCTTTCTGAGTTACGGTCTTTGACTTCAAGGTAGCTTCCAATAAATCCCCCTTCCCTCTGGATTTTCTTCATTTTTTAGGATCTTATGTTGGGGAGGGGCTGGTTCACAGACTTTTGGTTTTGAAAAACCCTAGAGGCTTTGCTCACTGGGCTTAATAACTCCAAGTGGGCTGTCAGTAGGGGATACTAGAGGCTTTCTCTGGAGTGTCTGTGACTTTTGATTTGTGGCCCATTCCCTAGGTCTGAGGAACAGATGGGTGTGAATTATCTATGAAACAATGTGTGCTGGACCTTTGGACTGTATAGTTAATCTTATTATTCACTCAGTACTGAGAGACATCTGCTGCTCACCCTTGAGCCTGGGGTGGGGGGAGGGATAGTTTATTGTGTTTGTTCTGAGAAGAGTTCCTTTTTTCCACAGGGATGGGGGGGCACTCAAGTGGAAAATATAGGGCTCATGGCCCTGGACTCCCAGGCTAGCAGAGCCTACCAGATTGATGTTTAGCCACTGTGCTGGAGTTCTCCTGTCTGCTGTGCTGGAACTCTTCTTCCCAACTTGCTGGAGCTCTGCTGTCCATGCACAAAGCAACATTTTTGAGGCAGTTTTCAGGTGAAACCTGGGTCTCAACCCACCATCCCTACACTGGCTATCTGCTCTCTTCTCCTGTCTCATCCACATTCAGCTGAGACAGACCACGATGGAAGACACTCTTCTCCTTTGATCTTTATGGATTTTGTGGATCTGAATTCTAAGAGTCTTCATTTGGGGCCACTAGGTGGCACAATGGATAGAGCACCAGCCCTGGAGTCAGGAGTACTTGAGGTCAAGTCTGGTGTCAGACACTTAATAATTAACTAGCTGTGTGGCCTTGGGCAAGCCACTTAACCCCATTGCCTTACCCCCCCCAAAAATAAAAGAGGCTTCATTCATATTACCACTGAGGGAAAGCCAGGAGACCTTAGGAGGGTGCCTGGCTTCTCTTTGCCATCTCAGCTGGAACCACAATATTGTTCTTAATGTGTACAGTAGTCTCCTGGTTTTTTACCCCATACTCAGAATCAGTTTTTATAATTCTTTCCATTCTTCACTAGAGTAGGACTATTTACAGTTTCTTATAAAACCATAGTACTCCATAACATTCATATATCATAAATTGTTTAGTCAATCCTCAATTAATTTGTATACCCTCAATTTCCACTTCTTTGCCACTACAAAAAAGAACAATTTCAAATATTT